>NW_020528699.1:0-35407 GCF_003368295.1 Carassius auratus | reverse complement strand
TAAGCATGATTACACACACACACACACACCACACACACACAGAGAAGTACATGCCCACACATTTTGTTGTATGTAGATATTTGAAATAAATTATAGGTGACACACAACTCACAGAAAGACTTCTTTTCTTACATTTCTATGTCAGGTTTCATTGCATTCATATTCTGACATAATAGTAAACATTTGATATACATGTATGAATAAATTGTTGAACTTTCACTCAATGTGATCTTAAATGCTTGAACAGTAATATTAAATAATAGTAATATATATTTTTCTAGATGAATCAATCATCGAGACAATGAACTGTAATGTTTTAGTCTTTAGTGAGCCCATTAGTGGTCTTCCAGTGACATCTAGTGGTCATAAATGCAATTTATCATACAACACTGTCTCTTTAACCTTTATAACTGTTATATGTTGTCTTAATTTCATTCCAAAGAAGCATACGCAATTTATGTATAATTTCACAGTCTAGATAATAGTACTGCACTGATTTTAAATAACCTAGATATGGCTGACAGTAAAAGAATAGAACAGAATTACAGACACACACAAACATGAAATGTTTAAACTACTATATTAATACTCAATAAGCATGCTTAAACCCACACACAGATGCACACATTTTGTTATATATATAGATAATTAAAATAAATGATGGGTGATAAAACCTATTGCAAGTCTTCTGTTTTTATGGGCTTCTATGTCATTTTTCAGGTTTCATTGCAATCATAATCTGGCATAATTATAAACATTAGATATATCTGTATGAATAAATTGGTAAACTTTGACTCAATGTGATCTGAAATGCTTGAACAGTAATATTAAATAATAGTAATATACATTTTTTCTAGATGAATCCCTCAACAAGCCCATAAACTGTAATGTTTTAGTCTTTACTGAGCTCATTAGTGGTCTTCCGGTGACATCTAGTGGTTATAATTGCAATTTTTTATTCAACACTGGGTTTTGAAGCTTTATAAATATTACATTGTTCTTTTTTACCTAATCTCTGTTAAATTTTGCATGATTGTTTAGAGAAAATACAGATCTAATGCATGTGTGATTATATTACCCCCTTTTTTTTTTGCAGTTTAATGCCATTCACAACAGAAATCTTTTGTTTTTTTAGGTCTGTTTAAATGTTATCTAACCAAAGGACAAAATACAACATATTTTTTCAAAGTTATTGATCTAGAGAGTCCTGAGAATATTACTGCAGTGGTTTGATCAAGACTGAACAAAAAACCAGTTGACCCAAAACATTCAAATTCGTGGACCAATTTTATGAAAAAGGCTATAACTCGGGAACAAAATGAGATATCTTCACCAAACTCAGAACTCATATGCATGAACAAAAACTTTAGTCAAATTATTTTTTTTTCCATATCTGCCACTTGGTGGCGCTACAGGATGAAAAAAAACTAAAATGGCTATAACTAAGCAACCGCTGATCCAATCAACTTGAAAATTGGTATGGCCCAATGTGGCACAAGTGCTCTATGAGGAATTTCACTTATCTTAAAAAACATGGCCGCCATTGGCCAAACAACTTTAAGCACCTATTTGACAAGGTTAATGGAAGTCGATCGGAACGAAACTCGGTGGGCATGTTCGACTCATTGCCCTAAAGGTCTGTAAGTATTTTGAAAGAAATTGCCCACAACATTGTCACCTCCCACAGAACACAACAAAGCGATTTGATTACAGCGCCACCTATTTTCCAAAAATGATAATGCATCATTTTACTGGAGTTTTACTGGCTGTTTCAATTACACTCTTCCAATAATTGCTTTTCTTACTCGTTGCATTTGGTCTGATGCTCCATGCCATGCTTAGCTCCTCGCTGTGGAACTTTTATTAACGATTTTCAGCCATTTCAATTACAATCATGCAATTATTAATTTCATTATTCATTGTTGCATTTGGTCTGATGCTACATATGCTTAGCTCCTGATGTTGCCGCTGGAATGCTTGGCCCCGTGATTGCTGCTTGCAGCTATATTTAGGGGCCAAGCACCGAAGGTGCGTAGGCACCTATTGTTTCGTTGGCGTTATAGGGCAAGCACCGAAGGTGCGTAGGCCCTATTGTTCCGTTGGCGTTATTATTATTATTCTTCTTCTTCTTCCGCCGCAAGTCTATGGCAGCCCATAGAACCGATTGCGGGAAAGTTGTATAATTTGGCACCCTGATAGAGGACAGTCCCAACATTAACTATAGCAAATTTGAAGTCTCTATCTCCTACTCTCTAGCGCCACCACTTGTCCAAACTTTCAATGTTTGTATGCTAATAACTTTTGAACCGTAAGCCAGAAAATGGAAATTCTTTTTTCCTCTGAATCCTTGGCTCATGCCAAGTCGAATGAACCCCAAAATTCAAAAATCGCAAGGTTTAGTTTTTTCGCTATTTTCAATTATTCGAAAAACCTACTTTTTCGAACTCGTCCTAGACGGTTAGTCCGATTGCCACGAAAATTGGCTCAGATCATCTTCAGACCATGCTGGCAAAAAGTTATGGAATTCAAGTTGATTCGTCCAACTGTTGTCGAATGACACGTAAACAAATTTGACGAAAAGCACGCAAACATGCACGTGAGGCTATATCCCGGCAACGGTTTGTCATATTGAGACCAAACTTGGCGTGTGTTATAACAAGCATGAACTGAGACTACCTGCAGTGTTTCGACACAGCGCCACCTAGTGGTCAGGAGATATGAAAAATGCATATTTTGGCTTATAACTACTGAATGGTTTGGCCAAAAATCACACAACTGGTCTCTTTAGATTCAGTGAGTCATGTCGAGTCAAATGATATCCAATTTTCCTGTGTCGGCCATTTTAGGCGTCGGCCATTTTGAATTATGATTTAAAATGCTGTATTTTTTGAACGCAGCATCGTATCGTTTCGCAAATAATTACAAAAATATTCGGCTCCATGCCCTGAAGGTACTCAAAAAGTTTGGTGGCAGCGCCACCTTGTGGCCAATAGTTATAATGAAATATCACATAAATGCTAATAACTTTTGAATAAATTAGTCTATTAAAATTAAAATGGTCTCGCTATATTCTGTGGGTCATGCCGAGAGTATTGATACCAATAATGTGAAAATTGGCCTTACTTCCTGTCCGCCATTTTGCTTAATGTTGAAAACCTACTTTTTCGAACTCCTCCTAGACCGTTAGCCCAATTTTCACCAAATTTGACGTGAATCATCTTCAGACCATGCTGGCAAAAAGTTATGGATTTTGTGTCGATATACGTAACGGTTCTCATTTAGCGCATCAACGAATTTGCTGGAAGGGTGCCAAAATGCATTTGAGGCTGTATCTCTGCAACACTTTGACATATTTGCACCAAACTTTGTATGTGTCATCGCCACCTCACACTGACCATGCCACATAAATTTGGTAACAGCGCCACCTATTGGTCAAGAGTAATAAACCATTCATTAACCATGAGTAATTACACTTTTTAAAATGCTAATAACTTTTTATTGCATTAGCCTATTTGAAGGAAACTGGGCTCAAAATATTCCCTGGCTTATGCCGATAACATAGATACCAAATATACCACAGTAAGCTGAACTTCCGGTCCGCCATTTTGATTTATGTTGAAAACATACTTTTTCGAACTCCTCATCAACCGTATGTCCGATTTTCACCAAATTCGAATCAAATGATCTTCAGACTATACTGATTCAAAGTTATGGATTTTGAGTCGATAGACAAAACCGTTTTCGCATACCACATCGACGAATTTGAGGCACAATGAGAAAATGACACTTGAGGCTGTATCCCTGGAATGCTTTGGCATATTGACACCAAACTTTGTGTGTGTCATTGAAAAGTCACACAGAGTACACCAAATTGATTTTATAACAGTGTCACCTATTGGTCAAGCTTGATAAGCCAAGTAATCATGCTACTAGAGGTGGTATTGGTCTTTTTTTTTTTGCCATTTCAAATACAATAATTCCAAAATTGCAGTTATTGCTCATTAATGTATTTGGTGTGATGCTTCATGCGATGCTTAGCTCCTACATTTGCCGTTGGAATGCTTGGCCCCGTAATTGCTGCTTGCAGCTATATTTATTATTATTCTTCTTCTTCTTCTTCTTCCGCCGCAAGTCTATGGCAGCCCATAGAACCGATTGCGGGAAAGTTGTATAATTTGGCACACTGATAGAGGACAGTCCCACCATTAACTATAGCAAATTTGAAGCCTCTAACTCCTACTCTCTAGCGCCACCACTTGTCCAAACTTTCAATGTTTGTATGCTAATAACTTTTGAACCGTAAGCCAGAAAATGGAAATTCTTTTTTCCTCTGAATCCTTGGCTCAAGCCAAGTCGAATGAACCCTAAAATTCAAAAATCGCAAGGTTTAGTTTTTTCGCTATTTTCAACTTATTCGAAAAACCTACTTTTTCGAACTCGTCCTAGACGGTTAGTCCGATTTGCACGAAAATTGGCTCAGATCATCTTCAGACCATGCTGGCAAAAAGTTATGGAATTCAAGTTGATTCGTCCAACCGTTGTCGAATGACACGTGAAACAAATTTGACGAAAAGCACGCAAACATGCACGTGAGGCTATATCTCCGGCAACGGTTTGTCATATTGAGACCAAACTTGGTGTGTGTTATAATAAGCATGAACTGAGACTACCTGCAGTGTTTCGACACAGCGCCACCTAGTGGTCAGGAGATATGAAAAATGCATATTTTGGCTTATAACTTCTGAATGGTTTGGCCAAAAAATCACACAACTGGTCTCTTTAGATTCAGTGAGTCATGTCGAGTCGAATGATATCCAATTTTCCCGTGTCGGCCATTTTAGGCGTCGGCCATTTTGAATTATGTTTCAAAATGCTGTATTTTTTGAACGCAGCATCGTATCGTTTCGCAAATAATTACAAAAATATTCGGCTCCATGCCCTGAAGGTACTCAAAAAGTTTGGTGGCAGCGCCACCTTGTGGCCAATAGTTATAATGAAATATCACATAAATGCTAATAACTTTTGAATAAATTAGACTATTAAAATTAAAATGGTCTCCCTATATTCTGTGGGTCATGCCGAGAGCATTGATACCAATTATGCGAAAATTGGCCATACTTCCTGTCCGCCATTTTGATTAATGTTGAAAACCTACTTTTTCGAACTCCTCCTAGACCGTTAGTCCGATTTTCACCAAAATTTGACGTGTATCATCTTCAGACCATGCTGGCAAAAAGTTATGGATTTCGTGTCGATATACGAAACGGTTCTCATTTAGCGCATCAACGAATTTGCTGGAAGGGTGCCAAAATGCATTTGAGGCTGTATCTCTGCAACGCTTTGACATATTTGCACCAAACTTTGTATGTGTCATCGCCACCTCACACTGACCATGCCACATAAATTTGGTAACAGCGCCACCTATTGGTCAAGAGTAATAAACCATTCATTAACCATGAGTAATTACACTTTTTAAAATGCTAATAACTTTTTAATGCATTAGCCTATTTGAAGGAAACTGGGCTCAAAATATTCCCTGGCTTATGCCGATAACATAGATACCAAATATACCACGGTAAGCTGAACTTCCGGTCCGCCATTTTGATTTATGTTGAAAACATACTTTTTCGAACTCCTGATCAACCGTATGTCCGATTTTCACCAAATTCGAATCAAATGATCTTCAGGCTATACTGATTCAAAGTTATGGATTTTGAGTCGATAGACAAAACCGTTTTCGCATACCACATCGACGAATTTGAGGCACAATGAGAAAATGACACTTGAGGCTGTATCCCTGGAATGCTTTGGCATATTGACACCAAACTTTGTGTGTGTCATTGAAAAGACACACAGAGTACACCAAATTGATTTT
Organism: Carassius auratus; assembly: GCF_003368295.1. Classification (NCBI taxonomy): domain Eukaryota; kingdom Metazoa; phylum Chordata; class Actinopteri; order Cypriniformes; family Cyprinidae; genus Carassius; species Carassius auratus. The sequence continues at coordinate 29,532 of NW_020528699.1, read as the reverse complement.
ATAACAGTGTCACCTATTGGTCAAGCTTGATAAACCAAGTAATCATGCTACTAGAGGTGGTATTGGTGTTTTTTTTTTTTTGCCATTTCAAATACAATAATTCCAAAATTGCTGTTATTGCTCATTAATGTATTTGGTGTGATGCTTTATGCGATGCTTAGCTACTACATTTGCCGTTGGAGTGCTTGGCCCCGTAATTGCTGCTTGCAGCTATATTTATTATTATTCTTCTTCTTCCACCCCAAGTCTATGGTAGCCCATAGAACCGATTGCGGGAAAGTTGTATAATTTGGCACACTAATAGAGGACTGTCTGAACATTAACCGTAGCAAATTTGAAGTCTCTAACTCAAACTCTCTAGCGCCACCAATTGTCTAAACTTTCAAAAACTTGATGCTAATAACTCTTGAACCGTAAGCCACAAAATGAAAATTCTTTTTTCCTGTGATTCCTTGGCTCATGCCGAGTCGAATGGACACCGAAATTCAAAAATCGCAAGGCTTAGTTTTTTCGCTATCGTCAATTGTTCGTAAAACCTACTTTTTCGAACTCGTCCTAGGCCGTTGCACCGATTGTCACGAAAATTGAATCAGATAATCTTCAGACCATGCTGGCAAAAAGTTATGGAATTCAAGTTGATTTCTCAAACCGTTTCCGAATAGCTCATGAACGAATTCTTCGAAAAGCACGCAAACGTGAACGTGAGGCTATATCTCCGCAACGGTTTGGCCTATTGAGACCAATCTTGGTGGGTCTTATAACAACCATTCCCTGGGACTACCTGCAGTGTTTCGGCGCTGTGCCCCCTAGTGGTCAGGAGATATGAAAAATGCATGTTTTTGCTCATAACTTCTGAACGGTTTTGCCAAAAATCACAAAAGTGGTGTCTTTAGATTCAGTGCATCATTCCGAGTCGAATGATACCGAATTTTCCCAATTCGGCCATTTTGGGCGTCGGCCATTTTGGATTTAGTTGTAAATTGCTGTATCTTAAGAATGAAGTTCCGTATCGTTTCGCAAATAATTACAAAAATGTCCGGCTCCATGCCCTGAATGTACACAAAAAAATTGGGGGCAGCGCCACCTTGTGGTCAATAGTTATAACGATTTTTTCGAAAAATGCTAATAACTTTTGCATACATTAGCCTATTGTAACAAAGCTGATGTTGATAGATTCCTTGGGTCATGCCGAGAACACCGATACCCCATTTGTCAATTTTGGCAAAATTTCCTGTCCGCCATTTTGATTCATGTTGAAAACCTACTTTTTCGAACTCCTCCTAGACCGTTGCTCAGATTTTCACCAAATTTGATTTGGATCATCTTCAGACCATGCTGGCAAAAAGTTATGGAATTTGTGTCGATACACGTAACCGTTTTCAATTAGCGTACCAACGAATTTGCTGGAAAGATGCCAAACTGCATCTGAGGCTGTATCTCTGCAAAGGTTGGAGATATTTACACAAAACTTAATATGTGACATTGTCACATCACATTGACCACGCCACATCATTTTGGTCACAGCGCCACCTATTGGTCAAGAGTAATAAACCAATCAATAACCGCTAATTATTACATTTCCAATAATGCTAATAACTTTTGATTGCATTAGCCTATTATCATGAAACATGTCTCAAAATGTTCCTTGGGACATGCCGACAACATGCATACCAATTATGTCATATTAAGCAAAACTTCCTGTCCGCCATTTTGATTCATGTTGAAAACCTTTTTTTTTAAACTCATCCTCAACCGTTTGTCCGATTTTCACCAAAATTGAATCAGATCATCTTCAGACCGTGCTGACAAAAAGTTATGGATTTCGTGTCAATAGACGAAACCGTTTTTGTACAGCGCTGCTTCAGATGTCAGGCATCTTCACAAAATGAGTCTGAGGCTATATCTCTGCAAAGCCCATTAGTGGTCTTCCAGTGACATCTAGTGGTCGTAAATGCAATTTATCATACAAGACTGTCTCTTTAACCTTTATAACTGTTATATGTTGTCTTAATTTCATTCCAAAGAAGCATACGCAATTTATGTATAATTTCACAGTCTAGATAATAGTACTGCACTGATTTTAAATAACCTAGATATGGCTGACAGTAAAAGAATAGAACAGAATTACAGACACACACAAACATGAAATGTTTAAACTAGTATATTAATACTCAATAAGCATGCTTAAACCCACACACAGATGCACACATTTTGTTATATATATAGATAATTAAAATAAATGATGGGTGATAAAACCTATTGCAAGTCTTCTGTTTTTATGGGCTTCTATGTCATTTTTCAGGTTTCATTGCAATCATAATCTGGCATAATTATAAACATTAGATATATCTGTATGAATAAATTGGTAAACTTTGACTCAATGTGATCTGAAATGCTTGAACAGTAATATTAAATAATAGTAATATACATTTTTTCTAGATGAATCCCTCAACAAGCCCATAAACTGTAATGTTTTAGTCTTTAGTGAGCTCATTAGTGGTCTTCCGGTGACATCTAGTGGTTATAATTGCAATTTTTTATTCAACACTGGGTTTTGAAGCTTTATAAATATTACAGTGTTCTTTTTTACCTAATCTCTGTTAAATTTTGCATGATTGTTTAGAAAAAATACAGATCTAATGCATGTGTGATTATATTACCCCTTTTTTTTGCAGTTTAATGCCATTCACAACAGAAATCTTTTGTTTTTTAGGCCATTTTAACTGTTATAGCACCAGCTATTTTCTGATCTTAATGAAACTTTGCATGCTTGGTGGGTCATCTTTCACATGTTATAACCAAGTTTCATAAAGTTTTGAGTTTTTGTTTCAGTTTTATAGGCTTTAGGTTACATGTGGCCACGGCCCTTTCCTAAATGACCTCTAATAGCTAACCAAAGGACAAAATGCAACATATTTTTGAAAATTATTGATCTAGAGAGTCCAGAGAATATTATTGCAGTGGTTTGATCAAGACTGAACAAAAAACCAGGTGACCCAAAACATTCAAATTCGTGGACCAATTTTACGAAAAAGGCTATAACTCGGGAACAAAATGAGATATCTTCACCAAACTCAGAACTCATATGCATGAACAAAAACTTTAGTCAAATTATTATTTTTTTTCCATATCTGCCACTTGGTGGCGCTACAGGATGAAAAAAAATCAAATGGCTATAACTAAGCAACCGTTGATCCAATCAACTTGAAAATTGATATGGCCCAATGTGGCACAAGTGCTCTATGAGGAATTTCACTTATCTTAAAAAACATGGCCGCCATTGGCCAAACAACTTTAAGCACCTATTTGACAAGGTTAATGGAAGTCGATCGGAACGAAACTCGGTGGGCATGTTCGACTCATTGCCCTAAAGGTCTGTAAGTATTTTGAAAGAAATTGCCCACAACATTGTCACCTCCCACAGAACACAACAAAGCGATTTGATTACAGCGCCACCTATTTTCCAAAAATGATAATGCATCATTTTACTGGAGTTTTACTGGCTGTTTCAATTACACTCTTCCAATAATTGCTTTTCTTACTCGTTGCATTTGGTCTGATGCTCCATGCCATGCTTAGCTCCTCGCTGTGGAACTTTTATTAACGATTTTCAGCCATTTCAATTACAATCATGCAATTGTTAATTTCATTATTCATTGTTGCATTTGGTCTGATGCTACATATGCTTAGCTCCTGATGTTGCCGCTGGAATGCTTGGCCCCGTGATTGCTGCTTGCAGCTATATTTATTATTCTTCTTCTTCTTCCGCCGCAAGTCTATGGCAGCCCATAGAACCGTTTGCGGGAAAGTTGTATAATTTGGCACACTGATAGAGGACAGTCCCAACATTAACTATAGCAAATTTTAAGCCTCTAACTCCTACTCTCTAGCGCCACCACTTGTCCAAACTTTCAATGTTTGTATGCTAATAACTTTTGAACCGTAAGCCAGAAAATGGAAATTCTTTTTTCCTCTGAATCCTTGGCTCAGGCCAAGTCGAATGAACCCTAAAATTCAAAAATCGCAAGGTTTAGTTTTTTCGCTATTTTCAATTATTCGAAAAACCTACTTTTTCGAACTCGTCCTAGACGGTTAGTCCGATTGCCACGAAAATTGGCTCAGATCATCTTCAGACCATGCTGGCAAAAAGTTATGGAATTCAAGTTGATTCGTCCAACTGTTGTCGAATGACACGTAAACAAATTTGACGAAAAGCACGCAAACATGCACGTGAGGCTATATCCCGGCAACGGTTTGTCATATTGAGACCAAACTTGGCGTGTGTTATAACAAGCATGAACTGAGACTACCTGCTGTGTTTCGACACAGCGCCACCTAGTGGTCAGGAGATATGAAAAATGCATATTTTGGCTTATAACTACTGAATGGTTTGGCCAAAAATCACACAACTGGTCTCTTTAGATTCAGTGAGTCATGTCGAGTCGAATGATATCCAATTTTCCTGTGTCGGCCATTTTAGGCGTCGGCCATTTTGAATTATGTTTCAAAATGCTGTATTTTTTGAACGCAGCATCGTATCGTTTCGCAAATAATTACAAAAATATTCGGCTCCATGCCCTGAAGGTACTCAAAAAGTTTGGTGGCAGCGCCACCTTGTGGCCAATAGTTATAATGAAATATCACATAAACGCTAATAACTTTTGAATAAATTAGTCTATTAAAATTAAAATGGTCTCGCTATATTCTGTGGGTCATGCCGAGAGTATTGATACCAATAATGTGAAAATTGGCCTTACTTCCTGTCCGCCATTTTGCTTAATGTTGAAAACCTACTTTTTCGAACTCCTCCTAGACCGTTAGCCCAATTTTCACCAAATTTGACGTGAATCATCTTCAGACCATGCTGGCAAAAAGTTATGGATTTTGTGTCGATATACGTAACGGTTCTCATTTAGCGCATCAACGAATTTGCTGGAAGGGTGCCAAAATGCATTTGAGGCTGTATCTCTGCAACACTTTGACATATTTGCACCAAACTTTGTATGTGTCATCGCCACCTCACACTGACCATGCCACATAAATTTGGTAACAGCGCCACCTATTGGTCAAGAGTAATAAACCATTCATTAACCATGAGTAATTACACTTTTTAAAATGCTAATAACTTTTTAGTCCATTAGCCTATTGCAACGAAACTGGGCTCAAAATATTCCCTGGCTTATGCCGATAACTTAGATACCAAATATGCCAGTGTTTACTGAAGTTCCGGTACACCATTTTGATTTATGTGGAAAACCTACTTTTTCGAACTCCTCATGAACCGTATGTCCAATTTTCACCAAATTCGAATCAGATGATCTTCAGACTATGTTGACACAAAGTTATGGATTTTGTGTCGATAGACAAAACCGTTTTCGCATACCAAAGCGACGAAGTTGAAACACAATGACAAAATGACACTTGAGGCTGCATCTCTGGAATGCTGTGGCATATTAACACCAAACTTTGTGTGTGTCATTGAAAAGTCAAACAGAGTACACCAAATTGATTTCATAACAGTGCCACCTATTGGTCAAACTTTATAAGCCAAGTAATCATGCTACTAGAGGTGGTATTATGATTTTTTTTTTGCCATTTCAATTACAATAATTCCAAAATTACTGTTATTGCTCATTAATGTATTTGGTGTGATGCTTCATGCCATGCTTAGCTCCTACATTTGCCGTTGGAGTGCTTGGCCTCGTAATTGCTGCTTGCAGCTATATTTATTATTATTATTCTTCCTCTTCTTCCACCCCAAGTCTATGGTAGCCCATAGAACCGATTGCGGGAAAGTTGTATAATTTGGCACACTAATAGAGGACTGTCTGAACATTAACCGTAGCAAATTTGAAGTCTCTAACTCAAACTCTCTAGCGCCACCAATTGTCTAAACTTTCAAAAACTTGACGCTAATAACTCTTGAACCGTAAGCCACAAAATGAAAATTCTTTTTTCCTGTGATTCCTTGGCTCATGCCGAGTCGAATGGACACCGAAATTCAAAAATCGCAAGGCTTAGTTTTTTCGCTATCGTCAATTGTTCGTAAAACCTACTTTTTCGAACTCGTCCTAGGCCGTTGCACCGATTGTCACGAAAATTGAATCAGATAATCTTCAGACCATGCTGGCAAAAAGTTATGGAATTCAAGTTCATTTCTCAAACCGTTTCCGAATAGCTCATGAACGAATTCTTCGAAAAGCACGCAAATGTGAACGTGAGGCTATATCTCCGCAACGGTTTGGCCTATTGAGACCAATCTTGGTGGGTCTTATAACAACCATTCCCTGGGACTACCTGCAGTGTTTCGGCGCTGTGCCCCCTAGTGGTCAGGAGATATGAAAAATGCATGTTTTTGTTCATAACTTCTGAACGGTTTTGCCAAAAATCACAAAAGTGGTGTCTTTAGATTCAGTGCATCATTCCGAGTCGAATGATACCGAATTTTCCCAATTCGGCCATTTTGGGCGTCGGCCATTTTGAATTTAGTTGTAAATTGCTGTATCTTAAGAATAAAGTTCCGTATCGTTTCGCAAATAATTACAAAAATGTCCGTCTCCATGCCCTGAATGTACACAAAAAAATTGGGGGCAGCGCCACCTTGTGGTCAATAGTTATAACGATTTTTCGAAAAATGCTAATAACTTTTGCATACATTAGCCTATTGTAACAAAACTGATGTTGATAGATTCCTTGGGTCGTGCCGAGAACACCGATACCCCATTTGTCAATTTTGGCAAAATTTCCTGTCCGCCATTTTGATTCATGTTGAAAACCTACTTTTTCGAACTCCTCCTAGACCGTTGCTCAGATTTTCACCAAATTTGATTTGGATCATCTTCAGACCATGCTGGCAAAAAGTTATGGAATTTGTGTCGATACACGTAACCGTTTTCAATTAGCGTACCAACGAATTTGTTGGAAAGATGCCAAACTGCATCTGAGGCTGTATCTCTGCAAAGGTTGGAGATATTTACACAAAACTTAATATGTGACATTGTCACATCACATTGACCACGCCACATCATTTTGGTCACAGCGCCACCTATTGGTCAAGAGTAATAAACCAATCAATAACCGCTAATTATTACATTTCCAATAATGCTAATAACTTTTGATTGCATTAGCCTATTATCATGAAACATGTCTCAAAATGTTCCTTGGGACATGCCGACAACATACATACCAATTATGTCATATTAAGCAAAACTTCCTGTCCGCCATTTTGATTCATGTTGAAAACCTTTTTTTTTAAACTCATCCTCAACCGTTTGTCCGATTTTCACCAAAATTGAATCAGATCGTCTTCAGACCGTGCTGACAAAAAGTTATGGATTTCGTGTCAATAGACGAAACCGTTTTTGTACAGCGCTGCTTCAGATGTCAGGCATCTTCACAAAATGAGTCTGAGGCTATATCTCTGCAAAGCCCATTAGTGGTCTTCCAGTGACATCTAGTGGTCGTAAATGCAATTTATCATACAACACTGTCTCTTTAACCTTTATAACTGTTATATGTTGTCTTAATTTCATTCCAAAGAAGCATACGCAATTTATGTATAATTTCACAGTCTAGATAATAGTACTGCACTGATTTTAAATAACCTAGATATGGCTGACAGTAAAAGAATAGAACAGAATTACAGACACACACAAACATGAAATGTTTAAACTAGTATATTAATACTCAATAAGCATGCTTAAACCCACACACAGATGCACACATTTTGTTATATATATAGATAATTAAAATAAATGATGGGTGATAAAACCTATTGCAAGTCTTCTGTTTTTATGGGCTTCTATGTCATTTTTCAGGTTTCATTGCAATCATAATCTGGCATAATTATAAACATTAGATATATCTGTATGAATAAATTGGTAAACTTTGACTCAATGTGATCTGAAATGCTTGAACAGTAATATTAAATAATAGTAATATACATTTTTTCTAGATGAATCCCTCAACAAGCCCATAAACTGTAATGTTTTAGTCTTTAGTGAGCTCATTAGTGGTCTTCCGGTGACATCTAGTGGTTATAATTGCAATTTTTTATTCAACACTGGGTTTTGAAGCTTTATAAATATTACAGTGTTCTTTTTTACCTAATCTCTGTTAAATTTTGCATGATTGTTTAGAAAAAATACAGATCTAATGCATGTGTGATTATATTACCCCCTTTTTTTTGCAGTTTAATGCCATTCACAACAGAAATCTTTTGTTTTTTAGGCCATTTTAACTGTTATAGCACCAGCTATTTTCTGATCTTAATGAAACTTTGCATGCTTGGTGGGTCATCTTTCACATGTTATAACCAAGTTTCATAAAGTTTTGAGTTTTTGTTTCAGTTTTATAGGCTTTAGGTTACATGTGGCCACGGCCCTTTCCTAAATGACCTCTTATAGCTAACCAAAGGACAAAATGCAACATATTTTTGAAAATTATTGATCTAGACAGTCCAGAGAATATTATTGCAGTGGTTTGATCAAGACTGAACAAAAAACCAGGTGACCCAAAACATTCAAATTCGTGGACCAATTTTACGAAAAAGGCTATAACTCGGGAACAAAATGAGATATCTTCACCAAACTCAGAACTCATATGCATGAACAAAAACTTTAGTCAAATTATTATTTTTTTTCCATATCTGCCACTTGGTGGCACTACAGGATGAAAGAAAATCAAATGGCTATAACTAAGCAACCGTCGATCCAATCAACTTGAAAATTGATATGGCCCAATGTGGCACAAGTGCTCTATGAGGAATTTCACTTATCTTAAAAAACATGTCTGCCATTGGCCAAACAACTTTAAGCACCTATTTGACAAGGTTAATGGAAGTCGATCGGAACGAAACTCGGTGGGCATGTTCGACTCATTGCCCTAAAGGTCTGTAAGTATTTTGAAAGAAATTGCCCACAACATTGTCACCTCCCACAGAACACAACAAAGCGATTTGATTACAGCGCCACCTATTTTCCAAAAATGATAATGCATCATTTTACTGGAGTTTTACTGGCTGTTTCAATTACACTCTTCCAATGATTGCTTTTCTTACTCGTTGCATTTGGTCTGATGCTCCATGCCATGCTTAGCTCCTCGCTGTGGAACTTTTATTAACGATTTTCAGCCATTTCAATTACAATCATGCAATTATTAATTTCATTATTCATTGTTGCATTTGGTCTGATGCTACATATGCTTAGCTCCTGATGTTGCCGCTGGAATGCTTGGCCCCGTGATTGCTGCTTGCAGCTATATTTATTAGGGGCCAAGCACCGAAGGTGCGTAGGCACCTATTGTAATCGTTGGCGTTATTAGGGGCCAAGCACCGAAGGTGCGAGGCACCTATTGTTTCCGTTGGCGTTATTATTATTCTGCTTCTTCTTCTTCTTCTTCTTCTTCTTCCGCCGCAAGTCTATGGCAGCCCATAGAACCGATTGCGGGAAAGTTGTATAATTTGGCACACTGATAGAGGACAGTCCTAACATTAACTATAGCAAATTTCAAGTCTCTAACTCCAACTCTCTAGCGCCACCACTTGTCCAAACTTTCGATGTTTATATGCTAATAACTTTTGAATCGTAAGCCAGAAAATGGAAATTCTTTTTTTCTCTGAATCCTTGGCTCAAGCCAAGTCGAATGAATCCCGAAATTCAAAAATCGCAAGGTTTAGTTTTTTCGCTATTTTCAATTATTCGAAAAACCTACTTTTTCGAACTCGTCCTAGACGGTTAGTCCGATTGCCACGAAAATGATCTCAGATCATCTTCAGACCAGGCCGGCAAAAATTTATGGAATTCAAGTTGATTCGTCCAAACGTTTTCGAATGACACGTAAACAAATTTGACGAAAAGCACGCAAAAATACACGTGAGGCTATATCTCGGCAACGGTTTGTCATATTGAGACCAAACTTGGTGTGTGTTATAATAACCCTGACCTGAGACTACCTGCAGTGTTTCGACACAGCGCCACCTAGTGGTCAGGAGATATGAAAAATGCATATTTTGGCTTATAACTTCTGAATGGTTTGGCCAAAAATAACACAACTTGTCTCTTTAGATTCAGTGAGTCATGTCGAGTCAAATGATATCCAATTTTCCAATGTCGGCCATTTTAGGCGTCGGCCATTTTGAATTATGTTTTAAAATGCTGTATTTTTTGAACGCAGCATCGTATCGATTCGCAAATAATTACAAAAATATTCGGCTCCATGCCCTGAAGGTACTCAAAAAGTTTGGTGGCAGCGCCACCTTGTGGCCAATAGTTATAATGAAATATCACATAAATGCTAATAACTTTTGAATAAATTAGACTATTAAAATTAAAATGGTCTCGCTTTATTCTGTGGGTCATGCCGAGAGCATTGATACCAATAATGTGAAAATTGGCTTTACTTCCTGTCCGCCATTTTGCTTAATGTTGAAAACCTACTTTTTCGAACTCCTCCTAGACCGTTAGTCCAATTTTCACCAAATTTGACGTGAATCATCGTCAGACCATGCTGGCAAAAAGTTATGGATTTCGTGTCGATATACGAAACGGTTGTCATTTAACGCATCAACGAATTTGCTGGAAAGGTGCCAAAATGCATTTGAGGCTGTATCTCTGCAACGCTTTGACATATTTGCACCAAACTTTGTATGTGTCATCGCCACCTCAGACTGACAATGCCACATAAATTTGGTAACAGCGCCACCTATTGGTCAAGAGTAATAAACCATTCATTAACAATGAATATTTACACTTTTAAAAATGCTAATAACTTTTTAGTCCATTAGCCTATTGCAACGAAACTGGGCTCAAAATATTCCCTGGCTTATGCCGATAACATAGATACCAAATATGCCAGTGTTTACTGAAGTTCCGGTCCACCATTTTGATTTATGTGGAAAACCTACTTTTTCAAACTCCTCATGAACCGTAGGTCCAATTTTCACCAAATTCGAATCAGATGATCTTCAGACTATGTTGACACAAAGTTATGGATTTTGTGTCGATAGACAAAACCGTTTTCGCATACCAAAGCGACGAAGTTGAAACACAATGACAAAATGACACTTGAGGCTGCATCTTTGGAATGCTGTGGCATATTAACACCAAACTTTGTGTGTGTCATTGAAAAGTCAAACAGAGCACACCAAATTGATTTCCTTCAATCAATCACCTTTATTTATATAGTGCTTTAAACAAAATACATTGCGCCAAAGCACTGAACAACATTCATTTGGAAAACAGTGTCTCAATAATGCAAAATGATAGTTAAAGGCAGTTCATCATTGAATTTAGTTATGTCATCTCTGTTCAGTTGAAATAGTGTCTGTTTTAATTTGCAAACAAGTCAATGATATCGCTGTAGATGAAGTGACCCCAACTAAGCAAGCCAGAGGTGACAGCGGCAAGGAACCGAAACTTCATCGGTGACAGAATGGAGAAAAAAACCTTGGGAGAAACCAGGCTCAGTTGGGGGGCCAGTTCTCCTCTGACCAGACGAAACCAGTAGTTCAATTCCAGGCTGCAGCAAAGTCAGATTGTGCAGAAGAATCATCTGTTTCCTGTGGTCTTGTCCTGGTGGTCCTCTGAGACAAGGTCTTTACAGGGGATCTGTATCTGGGGCTCTAGTTGTCCTGGTCTCCGCTGTCTTTCAGGGCAGTAGGGGTCCTTTCTAGGTGCTGATCCACCATCTGGTCTGGATACGTACTGGATCCGGGTGACTGCAGTGACCCTCTGATCTGGACACAGACTGGATCTGGTGGCCACGGTGACCTCGGAACAAGAGAGAAACAGACAAATATTAGCGTAGATGCCATTCTTCTAATGATGTAGAAAGTACGGTGTTATGTGAAGTGTTCCGGTTCCAGTTTACCTAATTAATGCAGCCTAAAAATCCTTTAACGGATTTGGATATTAAAAGCATATTAGTATGTTATGTGTATGCCAGGTTAAAGAGATGGGTCTTTAATCTAGATTTAAACTGCAAGAGTGTGTCTGCCTCCCGAACAATGTTAGGTAGGTTATTCCAGAGTTTAGGCGCCAAATAGGAAAAGGATCTGCCGCCCGCAGTTGATTTTGATATTCTAGGTATTATCAAATTGCCTGAGTTTTGAGAACGTAGCGGACGTAGAGGAGTATAATGTAAAAGGAGCTCATTCAAATACTGAGGTGCTAAACCATTCAGGGCTTTATAAGTAATAAGCAATATTTTAAAATCTATACGATGTTTGATAGGGAGCCAGTGCAGTGTGGACAGGACCGGGCTAATATGGTCATACTTCCTGGTTCTAGTAAGAACTCTTGCTGCTGCATTTTGGACTAGCTGTAGTTTGTTTACCAAGCGTGCAGAACAACCACCCAATAAAGCATTACAATAGTCTAACCTTGAAGTCATAAATGCATGGATTAACATTTCTGCATTTGACATTGAGAGCATACGCCGTAATTTAGATATATTTTTGAGATGGAAAAATGCAGTTTTACAAATGCTAGAAACGTGGCTTTCTAAGGAAAGATTGCGATCAAGTAGCACACCTAGGTTCCTAACTGATGACGAAGAATTGACAGAGCAACCATCAAGTCTTAGACAGTGTTCTAGGTTATTACAAGTAGAGTTTTTAGGCCCTATGATTAACACCTCTGTTTTTTCTGAATTTAGCAGTAAGAAATTACTCGTCATCCAATTTTTTATATCGACTATGCATTCCATTAGTTTTTCAAATTGGTGTGTTTCACCGGGCTGCGAGGAAATATAGAGCTGCGTATCATCAGCATAACAGTGAAAGCTAACACCATGTTTCCTGATGATATCTCCCAAGGGTAACATATAAAGCGTGAAGAGTAGCGGCCCTAGAACTGAGCCTTGAGGTACTCCATACTGCACTTGTGATCGATATGATACATCTTCATTCACTGCTACGAACTGATGGCGGTCATATAAGTACGATTTAAACCATGCTAATGCACTTCCACTGATGCCAACAAAGTGTTCAAGTCTATGCAAAAGAATGTTGTGGTCAATTGTGTCAAACGCAGCACTAAGATCCAATAAAACTAATAGAGAGATACACCCACGATCAGATGATAAGAGCAGATCATTTGTAACTCTAAGGAGAGCAGTTTCAGTACTATGATACGGTCTAAATCCTGACTGGAAATCCTCACATATACCATTTTTCTCTAAGAAGGAATATAATTGTGAGGATACCACCTTTTCTAGTATCTTGGACAGAAAAGGGAGATTCGAGATTGGTCTATAATTAACTAGTTCTCTGGGGTCAAGTTGTGGCTTTTTTTATGAGAGGCTTAATAACAGCCAGTTTGAAGGTTTTGGGGACATATCCTAATGACAATGAGGAATTAATAATAGTCAGAAGAGGACCTATGACTTCTGGAAGCACCTCTTTTAAGAGCTTAGATGGTATAGGGTCTAACATACATGTTGTAAGTTTAGATGATTTAACAAGTTTATACAATTCTTCCTCTCCTATAGTAGAGAATGAGTGGAACTGTTCCTCAGGGGGTCTATAGTGCACTGTCTGATGCGAAACTGTAGCTGACAGCTGAATGGTTGCAATTTTATCTCTAATAGTATCGATTTTAGAAGTAAAGTAGTTCATAAAGTCATAAAAGTGCCACCTATTGGTCAAACTTTATAAGCCAAGTAATCATGCTACTAGAGGTGGTATTTTTTTTTTTTTTTGCCATTTCAATTACAATAATTCCAAAATTACTGTTATTGCTCATTAATGTATTTGGTGTGATGCTTCATGCCATGCTTAGCTCCTACATTTGCCGTTGGAGTGCTTGGCCCCGTAATTGCTGCTTGCAGCTATATTTAGGGGCCAAGCACCGAAGGTGCGTAGGCACCTATTGTTTTCGTTGGCGTTATTAGGGGCCAAGCACCGAAGGTGCGTAGGACCCTCTTGTTTTTGTTGGCGTTCTTATTATTATTATTATTAGGGGCCAAGCACCGAAGGTGCGTAGGCACCTATTGTAATCGTTGGCGTTATTATTCTTCTTCTTCTTCTTCTTCTTCTTCCGCCGCAAGTCTATGGCAGCCCATAGAACCGATTGCGGGAAAGTTGTATAATTTGGCACACTGATAGAGGACAGTCCCAACATTAACTATAGCAAATTTGAAGTCTCTATCTCCTACTCTCTAGCGCCACCACTTGTCCAAACTTTCAATGTTTGTATGCTAATAACTTTTGAACCGTAAGCCAGAAAATGGAAATTCTTTTTCCTCTGAATCCTTGGCTCATGCCAAGTCGAATGAACCCCAAAATTCAAAAATCGCAAGGTTTAGTTTTTTCGCTATTTTCAATTATTCGAAAAACCTACTTTTTCGAACTCGTCCTAGACGGTTAGTCCGATTGCCACGAAAATTGGCTCAGATCATCTTCAGACCATGCTGGCAAAAAGTTATGGAATTCAAGTTGATTCGTCCAACTGTTGTCGAATGACACGTAAACAAATTTGACGAAAAGCACGCAAACATGCACGTGAGGCTATATCCCGGCAACGGTTTGTCATATTGAGACCAAACTTGGCGTGTGTTATAACAAGCATGAACTGAGACTACCTGCAGTGTTTCGACACAGCGCCACCTAGTGGTCAGGATATATGAAAAATGCATATTTTGGCTTATAACTACTGAATGGTTTGGCCAAAAATCACACAACTGGTCTCTTTAGATTCAGTGAGTCATGTCGAGTCGAATGATATCCAATTTTCCTGTGTCGGCCATTTTAGGCGTCAGCCATTTTGAATTATGATTTAAAATGCTGTATTTTTTGAACGCAGCATCGTATCGTTTTGCAAATAATTACAAAAATATTCGGCTCCATGCCCTGAAGGTACTCAAAAAGTTTGGTGGCAGCGCCACCTTGTGGCCAATAGTTATAATGAAATATCACATAAATGCTAATAACTTTTGAATAAATTAGTCTATTAAAATTAAAATGGTCTCGCTATATTCTGTGGGTCATGCCGAGAGTATTGATACCAATAATGTGAAAATTGGCTTTACTTCCTGTCCGCCATTTTGCTTAATGTTGAAAACCTACTTTTTCGAACTCCTCCTAGACCGTTAGCCCAATTTTCACCAAATTTGACGTGAATCATCTTCAGACCATGCTGGCAAAAAGTTATGGATTTCGTGTCGATATACAAAACGGTTCTGATTTAGCGCATCAACGAATTTGCTGGAAGGGTGCCAAAATGCATTTGAGACTGTATCTCTGCAACGCTTTGACATTTTTGCACCAAACTTTGTATGTGTCATCGCCACCTGACACTGACCATGCCACATAAATTTGGTAACAGCGCCACCTATTGGTCAAGAGTAATGAACCATTCATTAACTATGAATAATTACACTTATAAAAATGCTAGTAACTTTTTAATGCATTAGCCTATTGTAATGAAACTGGCCTCAAAATATTCCCTGGCTTCTGCCGACAACATAGATACCATATATGCCAGAGTAAGCCGAACTTCCTGTCCGCCATTTTGATTTATGTTGAAAACCTACTTTTTCGAACTCCTCATCAACCGTTAGTCCGATTTTCACCAAAATTGACTCAGATGATCTGTAGACTGTCCTGACAAAATGTTATGGATTTTGTATCGATAGACAAAACCGTTTTCGCATACCACAGCGACGAATTTGAGGCACAATGCCAAAATGACACTTGAGGCTGTATCTCTGCAATGCTTTGGCATATTGACACCAAACTTTGTTTGTGTCATTGAAAAGTCACACAGAGTACACCAAATTGACTTGATAACAGCACCACCTATTGGTCAATTTTGATAAGCCAGTAAATCATGCTACTAGAGGTTGTATTTATGATTTTTTTAGCCATTTCAATTACAATCATCCTAAATTGCTGTTATTGCTCATTAATGCATTTGGTGTGATGCTCCATGCCATGCTTAGCTCCTACATTTGCCGTTGGAGTGCTTGGCCCCGTAATTGCTGCTTGCAGCTATATTTATTATTATTATTCTTCCGACTGGGGGTCTATGGCAGCCCATAGAACCGAATGCGGGAAAGTTGTAATGGTTTGACATTCTTATAGAGGACAGTGCCAACATTAAGTACACCAATTTTGGTGTGTCTAAGACATTCCCTCTAGCGCCACCAACTGTCCAAAATTTCACTTTAATTTTGTTAATAACTTTTTGACCGTAAGGCCAATCATCAAAATTCTTTTTTCATCTGATTTCTGAGCTCATGCCGATTCGATTGCACCATAGCAAATCATTTTCCGTCATAGAAATGTGGCCGCAATTTTGAATTTTTTTAAAAACCTACTTTTTCGAACTCGTCCTAGACGGTTTGTCCGATTCACACGAAAATTGAACCAGATCATCTTCAGTCAGTGCTGACCAAAAGTTATGCAAATCAAATTGATTCGTCAAACCGTTTTCGATAAACGCTCAAACAAATTTTACGTAACGCTTGCAAAAACAGTCGTAAGGCTGTATCTATGCAACGATTTATTCTATTCTGACCAAACTTGGTACATGTCATAACAAGCATGACCTGAGGCTACATGCTGTGTTTCGGCGCAGCGCCACCTACTGGTCCAGAGATATGAAAAATTGCTATTTTTGCTTATAACTTTTGAACAGTTTGTCCAAAAATCATAACATTTGTCTTGTTAGATTCAGGGCTACATGCCAAGTCGACTGATATCCAATTTTACCATTTTGGCCATTTTGACTGTCGGCCATTTTGAATTTTGTGCTAAAATGCTGTATTTTAAGAACACATCAACGGATTGTTACGAAACTTGGTATGGGTCATCAGCACAATGTCCTGAAGGAGCGTGAGAAGTTTCGAAACAGCGCCACCTAGTGGTGATCTTCTTTTTTTTAAATGCTTATAACTTTGGGTGTGGTCGACTTATTTTCACCAGACTCATTAAATTGGACTCCTGAAACCTTACCGAGTCCTACGATACCAAACATGCTAGGTTTCGCCTTACGGTTTGTGTAGCGTTGTGATTTAGCGCTTAAAAAACATTTGGCTATATCTTCGAAACCGCTTGTCTGATCGAAACGAAACCACCATCAGAAGTTCGGAAACATAGGTCGATAGCTATACGCCAATGCCCAAATGCCAAAATATTGATAGTAAGGGGTAGTAATATTCAATCAAAGTCAAGAGTCAGTCATTTTTTACATGCTTTTTCATGTAAATGTCTATAACTCTGAAGTGAATTGAGATATTTTCACCAAAATTGACACACATATGTATGGGCTCACTCTGAGGACACATAAAACAAATGGTTGGACTGAGCCTCTTGGTGGCGCTATAATAGAACAAAACATGAAATTCCCATTGACTTCAATACAGTTTTGTGAAATAAAATGCTATACTAAACAAATGCATTTGTGTAATATTACGAAACTCAGAATGTGCCAACAACAACATCCCCTGAAGGTACTCAAAATATTTTGAAACACCTAGTGGTCAAGTTATAACTCAATTTACATAAAGGCTAATAACTTTTGAAAAGATCTGGCTATTGACATGATGCTGATCTTAATAGATTCCTTGGGTCAGGCCGAGAACATAGATACCAAGTTTTCCTTATTTGGCTGAACTTCCTGTCCGCCATTTTGATTAATGTTGAAAACCTACTTTTTCGAACTCCTCCTAGACCGTTAGTCCGATTTTCACCAAATTTGACATGGATCATCTTCAGACCATTCTGGCAAAATGTTATGGATTTCGTGTCAATATACGAAACGGTTCTCATTTAGCGCATCAACGAATCAGCTGGAAGGGTTCCAAAATGCATTTGAGGCTGTATCTCTGCAAAGCTTTGACATATTTGCAAAAAACTTTGTATGTGTCATCGTCACCTCACACTGACCATTTCAAACTAATTTGGTAACAGCGCCACCTATTGGTTACACGAGATAAGCCAATAAATCCTATTACTAGTTGTTGTATTTATTGTTTTCAAGCCATTTTGCCTAAAATAATCTTAAAACTGTCTTAATTACTCATTCCTGCCGTTCGTCTGAAGCTTGCTTCTGTAGTGCTTGGCCCCGTTATTGCTGCTTGCAGCTATATTTATTATTATTACTATATTAGAAAATATTGAATTGCTCTTTTCTTGCTTTTATCATGTTATATATTTATAATTCCACTTTATTAGTTGTATTTAGTGTATATAAATGTTTTGTTTGTAGTTTGTATAACTGTTTTTTTTTACTGTATTTACCTGCTCATAATTTAAAGCAGCATACACACACACACACACACACACACACACATATATATTATATATATAATATATATATATATATATATATATATATATATATATATATAATATATATAATATGTCTTTCTTTCCCAGGTGAGGCTAAAACAACTGTCGCACCTTTTGTACAAGGTGGCGTTAGTGATGGCCAGTGGCATTCAGTTCAGCTTCACTATTACAACAAGGTAAGACATTAAGTCAGTTTTGCTTTTAGTTATCGGAATAGTGTTGTTCATGAAGATTTACGCTTATTTTGGAAACCAGGACAAGTTATGGATGTTGTTTGTTCCCACAATGATCTTCTTACTTTCCACTTGCATATGACCTGAGAAGACAGATTATTTTATTCATGGAATCTCCATGTTTGACTTGCATTGCATTTCACTCAACCGGAGCTTGTTTTCAAATGCTTCCACACCCAAAGGAAACAACGGCTATCCTGCAATTGTACGATTAAGTCTTAATGCACTTACTAGCATGGTTTTGCATGTGTTGCTTATTCTTCCGCTAGAAGATTATGAATAGAGTTTATCTCATGTTGCCCTCTCCATGTGACAGTCCAGGTAAGACAATCTGCTAACTGGAAGGCCAATAGGATTTGTGTAAGCTTCAAATAACTAATGCACATAGGGTAACAAAAGACACAGTCATTTTTATTTCTGTCCTGTGATTCTCGACCCTTCCAAGCCCAGAACATCAGAAACTAAATATGCCATTGTGATGTGCAAGAAGTCTTCCTGCTTATAAGAGATTGCAACTTGAGTTTCATAAAACTGCTTTAAAGATTTTCTGTATTGAATATGTTTGTTCTCATATAAAGTCAGCAGTTGTTGGTGGACGGAAACAATGAGGAGGTCTAAAATGTAAAGGGAGAAGTTTTAATTTACTTGCAAAGAGGGTAATGCAGTTTTCTGTAATAACTTTAATTGATGAAGATATCTCAGACTAGTGTATTGTTGGATGTTTCTAAAGATATGGACAAAACAGAAAATGTTAAATCACAGTTGTTTATAAATTTTACATGGTACTATTATTGGTTTTTGAAGAAGCATTTGAACAAACCATGTATTAAATTACGTGTGTTTGTAGTTAAAATCACGAATGGTATCGCAAATGTTTTTTTTTTTTTTTTTTTAGAACTTTCAAAGCATCTGTACTTGGCAGCCACACCAACACACCACAACATCATGTGAGAGAGTTCTGGACCTTTTAAACACCTAAAAAAATAGTTTAGAATGAAGTGTAAATGGTCCCCTATATAGTATGCTATGGGTTATGCAGTTTTTGCTTTCTTATTTGTCTTGATTGAGCACATAATAGTTTGAAGAACTCTTACGTCAAGCCTGAGTTGCTATTGGTGAAACACAATACACACACGCACACACACACACACGCACACGCAAACACACACACACACAAAAACACACCTTGACAAGGCACTAAATAAACACAACTCATAGTGGGGTCCCGAGAAGGTGTTAGGACCACCATCCAAGCAGGAGTCCTCATACACAGCTGTGTCAAAAATACTTCACCTGCTTCTAATACACACACAGCAAAAAGAGAGGCCAGAGAGGCAGCAAGTGTGTGACAGCCTGCAGCTGTTGTCGAGTGTGCGCAGTGATTGACCATGGGTGAACTATTTAAACACACACATACATTGTCCCAAGAGAGCACTCTCTATGAGAGATGAAACTGTCCTGAACCATGTCTCCTTGAGTCTGAGTACTGTCAGGAGTGGGTATACTGTCCAGATCTAAAGAAATTCCTCCACAAGTTAATGCTTTTCCTGATTATCACCTCCACACAGCGCCAGAGAGAGGTCATTTGGGATTTCTGAGGAATTCAGATAAAATCTGCTCATAATTCACAACCTTTAAGGTCCCGCTGCACTTAAGGGAACTTGTAGAAAGACAAAGTGCTTTACTCTTACCTAATGCCAAGTGCTTAATTTATGGGGTCAGAGAGTGATTATGTTGGTGGGTATATACTAGAACTTATTCTGTGTCAAAGAACTCAGCAAATACATTCATTTTAAAAAAAATGGTAAGTCAGAAGAAAAATGCATGGTGACATTATGTTATGTGACCAAAATCTAAGCTTTTATCCACAAACTATTTTGTCCAATAAAATTGTAAGGGAAATGTTGACTAACTTTAACCCACTTGCCTATACTAATATTTCACAATATTGCTGTTTTAATTTATGTTTGATAAAATATATTCAGTTTGGTTGCGCACAATAAAAAAAACAACCCAAACCTTTGAAACAGTAGTGTATATTTTATGATTATCAGAGTATGATAGTGTAAACAACATTAGAATATTAGAATTTTAATCATTGTGTACTTCAGTATTTATAGTGACTACACACAATGCATTATTATTCTATATATAAAGTTATAAGTTAATTCAGACCTTTCAATTTCCTGCAGTTTAGAACTGGTTTCCAACATAGTACTCATTACATGCTGGATATATATTGCGACACTAATCTTAAATCACAGACATCCCCATGTAACTATAGCTAACATTCACTTTATGACATTGAGCTGTTGAGACAAGTGCAATATATAGTATATATATATATATATATATTTTTTTTTTTTTTTTTATGAAGAGAATATTTTTAGGATGATTAATTTTAATATTCATAAATAGACAAATAAATATAATTTGCCCTTGTGACTTTATAACTTTTGGAAAAAACTTCATGCGGTTATATTTAGATTAGTGTTGGGTGATATGCTCCATAGTCATATGTGGGCTGCATTTCCAAAAAGCTTCGTAAGCCTAAGAAGTTTGTAAAAGCGATCATACAACTGATCTTAATATTACGTTCTGTTTCCCAAAAGCATCGTAACATAAGTGCACTTGTAAATCATTGTAGATCTAGGAGTGCTCTATCAAAATATATATATCAAAATATATATATTAGTGGTGGGCCGTTATCGGCGTTAACATGCTGCGATAACGCGAGACTCTTATCGGGCGATAAAAAAAAATATTGCCGTTAATCTATTCTCAAAGTTGGGTTGAGAGCTGGGTCGTATACTAAGCAAGCTATGATGACTTTCACCTTGATATTTTATATAACCGACTGGCTGAGGCCAGCCTAAAAAGATGCTCAGGACAGTAGATGGGCCACTGCTGCGCATCGTCACGAAAGCTTATCTTTAAGCCTTACCGCTTGTCGATTTAAACATTAAAGCTTCCAAACACAAGATGCGGAAAAGCCGAACAGAGTAGCTGGTTACTCGCGCTGTGTTCGGTGCGCACGAGAGAGAGAGCTGCGTGTCACGGACAGCGACACTGAAACGAGCTCTCTTCTGCGAAGTTCTCCTTGAAGTCCCTCCTGCACCTGAATGAACAAATACAAATTGCAGTTTGAACAAACAAAAATATGTGAAAGAGCCCAATTCAGCACCGCGGTGTTCTGGTGTTCAGGCTCACGCAGAGAAAGGCGTCTCAAAAACACTCGAACACCGAATTTGCTTATTTTTGCTTTGTGTGCCGACAAATACATACAAAATATGTCAAAATATCCACCTTGGAAATTATTGCTCGAAAAAAACTGCCAGTTATTTCTTAAGTGAAAGTACAGTTGAGGAAAAAAATGGGGATGTGTATTATATTGTATGCGTTCATCGTCTCTTAAAGTGAACGCGCCTAATTTTAGCTACTGGCTGCGGTAATGTTAATCCAAGAAAATGAAAATGAAAATCACTCACTGCTCTTGACTGAATTACTTTGTAGTTTTAACAGTCAAACCAAAAATTATTCAGACACCAGATATAATTTTTGATATATGTGGTTTTATTAACAAAGTTCAGGAGAAGCACGATCAAATAATCATTCAATTTGGCACAGGTGCATCTCGTTTAGCTAATCATCTTAAATACCACACAAGCGTATATATATCCAGTCTTCCTACCTACTGTCCCACGACAGTTTTCGGCATCCCTCCTCCACCCCAACTCCTCACTTCTAATCTATTTATCCCAAATTGGGGATAGGGGGAGTTATTTGGGTTCGGGCTGTGCTCCGGGCCCGGATCCCTCCCCCAGGACAGCACGCCAAAATATGTCTACTATTTGCCTTCAGATTAGATGTAAGGGTGAACTCGTGAAATATAGCAAACTGTAATAATGTTCAACATTTTTACGTTGAAGACTATCCAGTGCTATTTTACATTTAATTATTTGGTTTCTGTACCGTGACACCTACAAACTTGAAAAAAAACTTAAACATTGTGTAAATGGCACATCCCAGCTACGGCCCTGCTCACGCCTGTTTCACACATACTCCGTCTGCAGTGCGTATGAAGTTTGTGTGCGTTACGTATGTGGTGCAGCACGGAATTGATGTGCTTTCACACAGGACTCGTTTGCAGTCTGCTACTCAGTAAGTAAACGATCGCTGCACTGCTACAGATGCAACACTCCTGGATTGCAACTGAAATCCATTAACATGGGTACGTAAAAAAAAATATGCAACGCATATACACTGCAGACGGAGTATGTGTGAAACAGGCGTAAGGTTGTTTGCACCTTGTGCAGTGTGGAATTAGTTTACAGCTTTTTCAAGCACTTTGTGATGTATTTTGGAAACAGGAGATGAGCCCCTTTTCTAATACACCACCTAGCTTGATAAACCCCTTCTCAAAGACTTACTGTTTGTCAATTTTATTTGGGTAACACACATATTCTGAATGCCTTCGGCAGAATTCGAATGAGCCATTTTAATCTAGATTAATTTCAAGATCACAGTGAGATTAATCTAGATTAAAAAATTTAATCTATGCCCAACAATAATATATATATATATATATATATATAATACTATATATATATATATATATACTATATATATATATATATATAATATACACTGTATATAAGTAAATTATTATTATTATGTAAAGTTTAATATAAATACAAAATTAGTTTAATCATAAAAAACCATTGTAAGTTGCTAATTAAATGCGTGTATCATTTCTTACCTTACAATAGTATTACAGTGTCAAAAAACATCATCACAGACTTCAGTCTGTTATGTTTATGTTATGTTATGTTTCAGTTTATGTACTAAAAAAAAAAAAACACTCCTGTTATAATCAGTAAAGCTATTTACACTGTATGTTGAATAAATATCATATACTTACATCACAACTGAACTTTGTTGTTTATGATCAGAGAATTGGCGAGTGAGCAGAATTCAATCAGCGAGCGCAAGCACTGAACACTCTGGTGTTTTGACTGCTAAACACTTCAAATTGTAAGTGTTCTATTAAATTATAACACTTAAATTGTAAGTGTTCTATCAAATTATAAACTCGGAATCATGTGTGATTGGTTATAGTGCACACCACTATAAAAATGTGGAAAATAAATATGATGAAACAAATAAGCCCTAGTATTAATTAGATAATAATACTAGCCTGATAATAGAAATAATAATAATAGTAATAATTTTATTATTGTATTATTATCATCTTGATATCGTCAAAGGGATCAGCCACAGGCGATATGTCAAACAATCATCAGTACATAATACATAATACATGATACTATCATCTATCGGCACAAAATTTAGATCCCAACAGAGAATTGCTTAGTACCTAGGTGCATATGAATATCATGTACTACATAAAAACATAAAACCTGATTTAACACAGGTCACACTGAACTCAATTCAGTTCAACTTGGCTTAATTTCTAAATCACATTTAAGAATGAGACCAAAGCACAATGGTTCACAAAGCAGCTTAACTGTGTGCCAGTACGTACGACTTATACTCACAGAGAGTAAACACGGGACCACTGGGGAAAAAATAGTAAGCAATAAATAATGTTCTTTTTTGCATACAGTAACTTGCCGCAAACGGTTTAGTTTGCCTAATAAAGAATTGCACAATATTAGAAGTAAAGAGAGCGGAATTAGGGTTTAAAGGCAAACAATTATTTTAAAGGCAAACCATTCAGGTCATAGTTAAGGGTGCCAGCTCACATTCTCAATGAATGAGTTTATCTATCAGAGCATTTCAAACCACAGTGTGTGATGATATATGTCAAACATCTAAGAAAATTAAAATTGTTTCCCTTTTTAGGGATTATTTTTTATTATTTGAACGATCCATGTCACTCAAGAGGCAGACTACTTGATTTTGGATGCATTTACGCTAAATCTTTCCTAATGGAACAATTTCATTTGACACTAGTGTTGCTCTAAAATGTCTAAAATGTCTCTTCATTTTTAGTGACCAAAACGAGATGAAACTAAATGTTAGAACATTATTTTGTCTCGTTTAGTCGCGTTATTACTATTATTTTGCAAGTATTTCTGTTTCCTGTGTCTCACTTTAGGGGCTGCATCAGGTTGCACTGCACAGACGCAGGCGACGTCAATTCCTCAAGCCCGACTTGCAGCATTGAGTTTGAATTTAGAAGATGACAATTCAACTCAAACAAAGTTAAGTCTGACACAGAGAAAAGGACCAATGTGTGTACTTCTAACATGTTTGGTTGGTAAAATGTTGTAAATTCAAATCAGAGCATCTTCCGTGTCTGGAATGGATGTATTCTTGAGTCTATAAGGTAACAATAATATAATATGATAACCTTGTTTGAAATGAGTTTGGCTAAATGAAAATGTGGGTTTTGTCTATACTACTAGGTAACTTACTTATACTACATTGACTGAGTTAAACAGATTTGCATTGCTAAAAAGAGACTAAAATACAATTTTCATTGACTAAAACTAGACTAAATGTCATTAGTTTTTTTTTCAACTAAAACTAGACGAAAATAATCATGGATTATTCTGACTAAAATAAAAACTAAAATGCTCCGGCTTTTAGTTGACTGAAACTTGACCAGACTAAAAAGAGTATGAACGTGACTAAAACTAATAAAAACTAAAATGACAGCTTTACACAAAGACTACACTAAAACTAGAATTAAAGAAGTTACCAAAAACAACAGTATTTGACAACAAAGTTCAGTTTGTTTGGTTAGGGTTTAAACACCTGAATCTCCCCAAAAATGTAGCTTTATTGTAATGCATAATTGGTACGAAAACAATAAAACAATAAGGCATAATTAGCATCTTAAGCATAACTGTCACTAGAACTTGTTTTAACATAATTGCCATTTCTGCCTTGATGACTACTGACCACTGTTATTTTAACTGAAAAGAATGCATCAAGCTCGTGATCATGAGTTTATAAGTTGGAAATAGGAAGTTTTCGATAGTACGTGAAGACAGCAGAGAAGCGCTCTCGCTCAACACAGTGGAGTGAATCATTTTGCTAATTTTGTGGTTTATTATTTTGAGTTGTATGGGACTCGGTTACACACATCCCTCTCACAGTATATTGCTTTACAGACTTACTGCTCAGAAATACGAGTCTCTACCCACCTATTAAGTGTTGTCCTGCAACGCACTCTGCTTTGATGGATCCCGCGGCCGTGCAGGTCTCTAATAGGAAGGTGCCTGTTATAATGTTATGATTGTTATGATATTATTAATGTACTGGCATTGACAAAACTTTTTTGTATTTAATTTAATTACATTAATGTTATAAGTTGAGATTTAGGCTACAATAAATATTTTATCTACTACTATGTAAAAAGTTCGTATCGCAGTAGGCCTACTTTTAAATGACAAAAGTGAACAACAGTACACTACTTTTGAACGCATTATTAGTTTTGTGCATAACAATAATCAATAATGTAGCAAATTTCGATCAGTTCAGTATTGACCTCCACTGCCCCATTCTTAAAATGCACACTTTTTATATATACAGTTTTTACATTTTACATATTTTTGCTTTTTTTAATCCGACTGAGCCATCAATCCATTTGTTGTTGGATTGTTTTTTATTATTATTATTATTATTATTGTTTAAACATAACTTTTGATGACTAAACATGGACCCAAATGTAAAAGGGGCAAGTTGTTAGAACTTAACTTGGGATAAAACAAGACTTTAGTCCCTTATTATTTTAGTAAATTTTAGTTTTATAGCAGACAGGCTACTCTGTTAAATGTAAATGTACTTTGGGGCTGATTTTACTAGCGTCTGCTGCTACCTTTAAAAGGGCTTTCAATATCTGTGGGGTCATCATACATTCTAATCGCCACTTTCTCTCCCGTGGTCTACGCAGGACAGCCTGCACCTGCTGGACTCCAGTGGGGTGCTGCGCGTCCATCTCTATACCGCCTGGCTGGAGCTCACTCATAAGGAGGTACTGTATCCAGTGACCTAATGTAGCTCTGCGGTGGCGGTTCCTGCTATCCTTCCAGCCTTAGGGTCCTGGCATTTACAAAGCATCTCAGAGTTTCCCGTGCTACTTTCGCATCAGTTCTGCACTTGGTCATATAGAGACAAAGGGCAACATTGGGAGGAGGCAATCAAATTCAAAATCTTCTTCTGTAGTTTGAGAAGCTTTGTGAATACAGACCCACATCTTCTTCTCTGACTCCAGCAGTTTATATCTGTGTCCAAAGAGATTCATTAGTAGGGATATGAATCTCAGGTAAATTTACAGTCAGGCTCAGTTTCTACTTAGTGAGTTTGTCAGCACTTCCATTAAGCATTCTTGGGGATAAACCATAATAAAAAAAAAAAAAAAAAGAATAAAAAAACAGTAGTGGTGCAGAAAATAAAGATAATAGCTTATAGTAAACACTATTATTACACGGCTCTGTGGAATACTTGGTTCTGATTGGTCAGTCACGACATTTCAAGGTACGTTATCCCTCGATAACAACCGGTAAAAGCTGATAACTCAGGCTCATCCAGGTAACAGCAGTCGGCGCTGTACTCTTGCATGAACATTTTTTTCTTGGTTGAAGCTTTGTGTTTGTTTAGCTAATAAAATATTAAAACTCGGTTAAAAATGGTCTACGATTATTTAATTATGTCATCCTGGTATTGCGAACTCACTTTTTGCTACGATTGTTTTGTACGCTGTAATGGATTATAAGAGAACTAAATAACTGGTAAGATTTTAAAACATTTTCATCTTAATTCTTTGATGTGTAATAAGTGATTTTTGGTTTGTGATCACCCTGTTGGTGTTTATTCTGAGATAAAATCAGGCTGGATGTACACTATCACTTACTTATACTGTGTATTTTAAACATTTATTAGCTACATTTATTTTTTGCTATTACATATATAGTCGAGGAGTGTTTTAGCTAATTCAAACCAATAATCCAACAATGATTTTTGAGCATTTTTTTTTTTTTTTTATTGAAAAGAGTAATTTGTTTTTAAATCAGGCTAAACTGGTTTTACTGTGCTGCTAGTGAATAGAATACATTGTTGTGTATTCATGGAGTTCTGTCTGTGTTGGTTGAAGAATGCAGACTTTCAAGAACCGTTTGTCAGAAAAATTCAAAATTTTAAATTGCAGAAAATTAAATTGCAGAATATTCCTTTATTCCCTCATGGCTTATGGCTACTGCATACTGAATAAAAGCACAAATATATAAACATACCCAATGTCAGTTAACCCAAAAGCATATTTTTAGGGAAAACAAATAAGATCTACTGAGGGAAAATTTTGCTTTCTGCAGGTTGATTTAGCTTTGAAGAACTCCAATGTAATGGTCCGGACCAAAGCAAGTGAACTCTCGGATTTTTCTGGTGTGAATACACCCTTAATGTGAGAGAAATACAAGAATTTGAATAAAGCTATGAAATAGAGTCTTTTTCACAGCATCTGTCCATAATAAGGGCAATCACTTCAGCCCAGACGAGACTGGTTGTCATGATTCTGCCCTCGTGTCCTTGATTTTTCCTAGTCTTGAGGCAGGATCATGACAGACCCATGTTTTGTGTACAAGCGCATGGCCTTGTCTTTGGGCCATGTGCTTGTGTTGTCTCGTTCCCTTGCCCCGCCCCCCTTGTTAACCTAGTCGTGTCTTGATTGTCCCATCTGTGCCACCTGTCGTGTCTTGATTGTTCCCCTATTTAGCTTTCCTAGTGTGCTCTGTCTTGCGTCGGTTCATTGTACCTCTGATGAGATTTGTTCCCTAACATTTGTGTTTGTACCTCGTCTGAGACTATTCCACAGCTACGATTGTTCCTGAAGAAGTGTTTTGTATTACTGTGAGTGTTTATTTGTAGTTAGTGTTCAGTGTCTTTGTTTGCCTTGTTTATTGTGTTTTGCAGAATTATTTAGTGTCTTCCCTAGCCAGTGTTTTCCCCCTCGTGGGTTTTGTTTTTCCCTTTTTGTAAATTAACATGTTTGTGTTGTAAATCCTGTCTGCACCTGAGTTCCTCCTTGCCAAGATCCTGACAGAATGAACCGACCACGAAGGAACTCAGCAGACAGGAGGCAATGCTGGATGGCATCAGCCAGCCAGCGAGATTGTTTTGAGGGCTCTCGCCTTGTGGTGTTCCGGGGGACCAGGGGAGGTCGTTCCGGAGCGAGCGGGCGAGAGGAGGAGCCCCAGAGGTCCCCACCTACCCAGCTGCCGGCGATCCCGGAGGGTCGTGTCCTGGCCATGGCAACCCTGGGGGATCAGTTAGGTCCCTCCCAAGATCCTGAGGTACCTCCCACTACCTTAAGTCTCCCCAACAAGCGAGGGAGACGGCTTTCATGGGAGTCAGCTTCAGAGTCTTCGGCGTCCGAGGCTGCCCTGCCCGAGACCAAACTCCCCCAACCCGCCTCTGACCCAGCTGTAGCCTCTGCACCGCGCCCGAGGAGGAAGAGGAGGAAGAAGGGGCCTGCCGGTCCTGTGACCCTGTCTCCTCCCGTGCTAGCAGCGGTGAGCGCTGGCGTGCCCGTGCCAGCAGCGGAGAGAGCTGGCGTGCCCGAGCCAGCAGCGGTGAGCGTGTCCGAGCCAGCAGCGGTGAGCGTGTCCGAGCCAGCGGCGGTGAACGTGCCCGAGCCAGCAGCGGTGAGCGATGGCGTGCCCGAGGCGGCAAAGAAGAAAGCCATATTCAAGTCGGCAGTCGTGAGAGCGGAGGAGAGAGCCGCGGCCGACTCTGCAGCAAAGACTCTTGTACAGTCGGTCTCCTCTCATAAGGAGATGCCAATTGTCCTAGCTGCTAAAGCCTTTCTGATTATTTGTCCCGTCTTGTCCAAATTTTAGAAATCCCCGTCAGTCCTGTCTTGTCCCCTGACCCTGTCCCCAGAAGTCCCAAGTGTCCAGCCGTTGTCTCCCAGTGTCCAGTTGATGTGGCCCCGTGTCCTGTTGATGTGGCCCCGTGTCCTTGATGTGGCCCCGTGTCCTG
>NW_020528698.1:150000-257222 GCF_003368295.1 Carassius auratus | reverse complement strand
TAGTTTGTATAACTGTTTTTTTTTTACTGTATTTTACCTGCTCATAATTTAAAGCAGCATACACACACACCACACACACACACACACAAATATATATATATATATAATATATATATATATATATATATATATATATTATATAATATATATATATAATATGTCTTTCTTTCCCAGGTGAGGCTAAAACAACTGTCGCACCTTTTGTACAAGGTGGCGTTAGTGATGGCCAGTGGCATTCAGTTCAGCTTCACTATTACAACAAGGTAAGACATTAAGTCAGTTTTGCTTTTAGTTATCGGAATAGTGTTGTTCATGAAGATTTACGCTTATTTTGGAAAACCAGGACAAGTTATGGATGTTGTTTGTTCCCACAATGATCTTCTTACTTTCCACTTGCATATGACCTGAGAAAGACAGATTATTTATTCATGGAATCTCCATGTTTGACTTGCATTGCATTTCACTCAACCGGAGCTTGTTTTCAAATGCTTCCACACCAAAGGAAACAACGGCTATCCTGCAATTGTACGATTAAGTCTTAATGCACTTACTAGCATGGTTTTGCATGTGTTGCTTATTCTTCCGCTAGAAGATTATGAATAGAGTTTATCTCATGTTGCCCTCTCCATGTGACAGTCCAGGTAAGACAATCTGCTAACTGGAGGCCATAGGATTTGTGTAAGCTTCAAAATAACTAATGCACATAGGTAACAAAAGACAACAGTCATTTTTATTTCTGTCCTGTGATTCTCGACCCTTCCAAGCCCAGAACATCAGAAACTAAATATGCCATTGTGATGTGCAAGAAGTCTTCCTGCTTATAAGAGATTGCAACTTGAGTTTCATAAAACTGCTTTAAAGATTTTCTGTATTGAATATGTTTGTTCTCATATAAAGTCAGCAGTTGTTGGTGGACGGAAACAATGAGGGAGGTCTAAAATGTAAAGGGAGAAGTTTTAATTTACTTGCAAAGAGGGTAATGCAGTTTTCTGTAATAACTTTAATTGATGAAGATATCTCAGACTAGTGTATTGTTGGATGTTTCTAAAGATATGACAAAACAGAAAATGTTAAATCACAGTTGTTTATAAATTTTACATGGTACTATTATTGGTTTTTGAAGAAGCATTTGAACAAACCATGTATTAAATTACGTGTGTTTGTAGTAAAATCACGAATGGTATCGCAAATGTTTTTTTTTTTTTTTTTTTTAGAACTTTCAAAGCATCTGTACTTGGCAGCCACACAACACACCACAACATCATGTGAGAGAGTTCTGGACCTTTAAACACCTAAAAAAATAGTTTAGAATGAAGTGTAAATGGTCCCCTATATAGTAATGCTATGGGTTATGCAGTTTTTGCTTTCTTATTTGTCTTGATTGAGCACATAATAGTTTGAAGAACTCTTACGTCAAGCCTGAGTTGCTATTGGTGAAACACAATACACACACGCACACACACAACACACGCACACGCAAACACACACACACACAAAACACCACCTTGACAAGGCACTAAATAAACACAACTCATAGTGGGTCCGAGAAGGTGTTTAGACCACCATCCAAGCAGGAGTCCTCATACACAGCTGTGTCAAAAATACTTCAACCTGCTTTCTAGATCACACACAGCAAAAAGAAAGATGTGCCAGAGAGGACAGTCAAGTGTGTGACAGCCTAGCAGCTGTTCTGTACGAGTGTGCGCAGTGATTGACCATTGGTGAACTATTTAAACACACACATACATTGTCCCAAGAGAGCCACTCTCTATGAGAGATGAAACTGTCCTGAACCTTGTCTCCTTGAGTCTGAGTACTGTCAGAGTGGGTATACTGTCCAGATCTAAAGAAATTCCTCCACAAGTTAATGCTTTTCCTGATTATCACCTCCACACAGCGCCAGAGAGAGGTCATTTGGGATTTCTGAGGAAATTCAGATAAAATCTGCTCATAATTTCACAACCTTTTAAGGTCCCGCTGCACTTAAGGGAACTTGTAGAAAGACAAAGTGCTTTACTCTTACCTAATGCCAAGTGCTTAATTTATGGGGTCAGAGAGGTGATTTATGGTTGGTGGGTATATACTAGAACTTATTCTGTGGTCAAAGAACTCAGCAATACATTCATTTTAAAAAAAATGGTAAGTCAGAAGAAAAATGCATGGTGACATTATGTTATGTGACCAAAATCTAAGCTTTATCCACAAACTATTTTGTCCAATAAAATTGTAAGGGAAATGTTGACTAACTTTAACCCACTTGCCTATACTAATATTTCACAATATTGCTGTTTTAATTTATGTTTGATAAATATATTCAGTTTGGTTGCGCACAATAAAAAAAACAACCCAAACCTTTGAACAGTAGTGTATATTTTATGATTATCAGAGTATGATAGTGTAACAACATTAGAATATTAAAATTTTAATCATTGTGTACTTCAGTATTTATAGTGACTACACACAATGCATTATTATTTATATATAAGTTTATAAGTTAATTTCAGACCTTTCAATTTTCCTGCAGTTTAGAATGGTTTCCAACATAGTACTCATTACATGCTGGATATATATTGCAGACACTAATCTTAAATCACAGACATCCCCATGTAACTATAGCTAACATTCACTTATGACATTGAGCTGTTGAGACAAGTGCAATATATTATATATATATATATATATATATTTTTTTTTTTTTTTTTATGAAGAGATATTTTAGGATGATTAATTTAATATTCATAAATAGACAAATAAATATAATTTGCCCTTGTGACTTTTAAACTTTTGGAAAAACTTCATGCGGTTATATTTAGATTAGTGTTGGGTGATATGCTCCATAGTCATATGTGGGCTGCATTTCCAAAAAGCTTCGTAAGCCTAAGAAGTTTGTAAAAGCGATCATACAACTGATCTTAATATTACGTTCTGTTTCCCAAAAGCATCGTAACATAAGTTGCACTTGTAAATCATTGTAGATCTAGGAGTGCTCTATCAAATATATATATCAAAATATATATATTTGTGGTGGGCCGTTATCGGCGTTAACATGCTGCGATAACGCGGAGACTCTTATCGGCGATAAAAAAAATATTGCCGTTAATCTATTCTCAAAGTTGGGTTGAGAGCTGGGTCTATACTAAGCAAGCTATGATGACTTTCACCTTGATATTTTATATAACCGACTGGCTGAGGCCAGCCTAAAAAGATGCTCAGGACAGTAGATGGGCCACTGCTGCGCATCGTCACGAAAGCTTATCTTTAAGCCTTACCGCTTGTCGATTTAAACATTAAAGCTTCCAAACACAAGATGCGGAAAAGCCGAACAGAGTAGCTGGTTACTCGCGCTGTGTTCGGTGCGCACGAGAGAGAGAGCTGCGTGTCACGGACAGCGACACTGAAACGAGCTCTCTTCTGCGAAGTTCTCCTTGAAGTCCCTCCTGCACCTGAATGAACAAATACAAATTGCAGTTTGAACAAACAAAAATATGTGAAAGAGCCCAATTCAGCACCGCGGTGTTCTGGTGTTCAGGCTCACGCAGAGAAAGGCGTCTCAAAACACTCGAACACCGAATTTGCTTATTTTTGCTTTTGTGCCGACAAATACATACAAAATATGTCAAATATCCACCTTGGAAATTATGCTCGAAAAAACTGCCAGTTATTTCTTAAGTGAAAGTACAGTTGAGGAAAAAAATGGGATGTGTATTATATTGTATGCGTTCATCGTCTCTTAAAGTGAACGCGCCTAATTTAGCTACTGGCTGCTGTAATGTTAATCCAAGAAAATGAAAATGAAAATCACTCACTGCTCTTGACTGAATTACTTTGTAGTTTTAACAGTCAAACCAAAAATTATTCAGACACCAGATATAATTTTTGATATATGTGGTTTTATTAACAAAGTTCAGGAGAAGCACGATCAAATAATCATTCAATTTGGCACAGGTGCATCTCGTTTAGCTAATCATCTTAAATACCACACAAGCGTATATATATCCAGTCTTCCTACCTACTGTCCCACGACAGTTTTCGGCATCCCTCCTCCACCCCAACTCCTCACTTCTAATCTATTTATCCCAAATTGGGGATAGGGGGAGTTATTTGGGTTCGGGCTGTGCTCCGGGCCCGGATCCCTCCCCCAGGACAGCACGCCAAAATATGTCTACTATTTGCCTTCAGATTAGATGTAAGGGTGAACTCGTGAAATATAGCAAACTGTAATAATGTTCAACATTTTTACGTTGAAGACTATCCAGTGCTATTTTACATTTAATTATTTGGTTTCTGTACCGTGACACCTACAAACTTGAAAAAAACTTAAACATTGTGTAAATGGCACATCCCAGCTACGGCCCTGCTCACGCCTGTTTCACACATACTCCGTCTGCAGTGCGTATGAAGTTTGTGTGCGTTACGTATGTGGTGCAGCACGGAATTGATGTGCTTTCACACAGGACTCGTTTGCAGTCTGCTACTCAGTAAGTAAACGATCGCTGCACTGCTACAGATGCAACACTCCTGGATTGCAACTGAAATCCATTAACATGGGTACGTAAAAAAAAATATGCAACGCATATACACTGCAGACGGAGTATGTGTGAAACAGGCGTAAGGTTGTTTGCACCTTGTGCAGTGTGGAATTAGTTTTACAGCTTTTTCAAGCACTTTGTGATGTATTTTGGAAACAGGAGATGAGCCCCTTTTCTAATACACCACCTAGCTTGATAAACCCCTTCTCAAAGACTTACTGTTTGTCAATTTTATTTGGGTAACACACATATTCTGAATGCCTTCGGCAGAATTCGAATGAGCCATTTTAATCTAGATTAATTTCAAGATCACAGTGAGATTAATCTAGATTAAAAAATTAATCTATGCCCAACAATAATATATATATATATATATATATATATATATATATATATAATATATATATATATATATATATATATATATACACTGTATATAAAGTAAATTATATATTATTATGTAAAGTTTAATATAATACAAAATAGTTTAATAATAAAAAACATTGTAAGTTGCTAATTATAATGCTTATCATTTCCTTACCTTACAATATTTACAGTGTCAAAAAACATCATCACAGACTTCAGTCTGTTATGTTTATGTTATGTTATGTTTCAGTTTATGTACTAAAAAAAAAAAACACTCCTGTTATAATCAGTAAAGCTATTTACACTGTATGTTGAATAAATATCATATACTTACATCACAACTGAACTTTGTTGTTTATGATCAGAGAATTGGCGAGTGAGCAGAATTCAATCAGCGAGCGCAAGCACTGAACACTCTGGTGTTTTGACTGCTAAACACTTCAAATTGTAAGTGTTCTATTAAATTATAACACTTAAATTGTAAGTGTTCTATCAAATTATAAACTCGGAATCATGTGTGATTGGTTATAGTGCACACCACTATAAAAATGTGGAAAATAAATATGATGAAACAAATAAGCCCTAGTATTAATTAGATAATAATACTAGCCTGATAATAGAAATAATAATAATAGTAATAATTTTATTATTGTATTATTATCATCTTGATATCGTCAAAGGGATCAGCCACAGGCGATATGTCAAACAATCATCAGTACATAATACATAATACATGATACTATCATCTATCGGCACAAAATTTAGATCCCAACAGAGAATTGCTTAGTACCTAGGTGCATATGAATATCATGTACTACATAAAAACATAAAACCTGATTTAACACAGGTCACACTGAACTCAATTCAGTTCAACTTGGCTTAATTTCTAAATCACATTTAAGAATGAGACCAAAGCACAATGGTTCACAAAGCAGCTTAACTGTGTGCCAGTACGTACGACTTATACTCACAGAGAGTAAACACGGGACCACTGGGGAAAAAATAGTAAGCAATAAATAATGTTCTTTTTTGCATACAGTAACTTGCCGCAAACGGTTTAGTTTGCCTAATAAAGAATTGCACAATATTAGAAGTAAAGAGAGCGGAATTAGGGTTTAAAGGCAAACAATTATTTTAAAGGCAAACCATTCAGGTCATAGTTAAGGGTGCCAGCTCACATTCTCAATGAATGAGTTTATCTATCAGAGCATTTCAAACCACAGTGTGTGATGATATATGTCAAACATCTAAGAAAATTAAAATTGTTTCCCTTTTTAGGGATTATTTTTTATTATTTGAACGATCCATGTCACTCAAGAGGCAGACTACTTGATTTTGGATGCATTTACGCTAAATCTTTCCTAATGGAACAATTTCATTTGACACTAGTGTTGCTCTAAAATGTCTAAAATGTCTCTTCATTTTTAGTGACCAAAACGAGATGAAACTAAATGTTAGAACATTATTTTGTCTCGTTTAGTCGCGTTATTACTATTATTTTGCAAGTATTTCTGTTTCCTGTGTCTCACTTTAGGGGCTGCATCAGGTTGCACTGCACAGACGCAGGCGACGTCAATTCCTCAAGCCCGACTTGCAGCATTGAGTTTGAATTTAGAAGATGACAATTCAACTCAAACAAAGTTAAGTCTGACACAGAGAAAAGGACCAATGTGTGTACTTCTAACATGTTTGGTTGGTAAAATGTTGTAAATTCAAATCAGAGCATCTTCCGTGTCTGGAATGGATGTATTCTTGAGTCTATAAGGTAACAATAATATAATATGATAACCTTGTTTGAAATGAGTTTGGCTAAATGAAAATGTGGGTTTTGTCTATACTACTAGGTAACTTACTTATACTACATTGACTGAGTTAAACAGATTTGCATTGCTAAAAAGAGACTAAAATACAATTTTCATTGACTAAAACTAGACTAAATGTCATTAGTTTTTTTTTCAACTAAAACTAGACGAAAATAATCATGGATTATTCTGACTAAAATAAAAACTAAAATGCTCCGGCTTTTAGTTGACTGAAACTTGACCAGACTAAAAAGAGTATGAACGTGACTAAAACTAATAAAAACTAAAATGACAGCTTTACACAAAGACTACACTAAAACTAGAATTAAAGAAGTTACCAAAAACAACAGTATTTGACAACAAAGTTCAGTTTGTTTGGTTAGGGTTTAAACACCTGAATCTCCCCAAAAATGTAGCTTTATTGTAATGCATAATTGGTACGAAAACAATAAAACAATAAGGCATAATTAGCATCTTAAGCATAACTGTCACTAGAACTTGTTTTAACATAATTGCCATTTCTGCCTTGATGACTACTGACCACTGTTATTTTAACTGAAAAGAATGCATCAAGCTCGTGATCATGAGTTTATAAGTTGGAAATAGGAAGTTTTCGATAGTACGTGAAGACAGCAGAGAAGCGCTCTCGCTCAACACAGTGGAGTGAATCATTTTGCTAATTTTGTGGTTTATTATTTTGAGTTGTATGGGACTCGGTTACACACATCCCTCTCACAGTATATTGCTTTACAGACTTACTGCTCAGAAATACGAGTCTCTACCCACCTATTAAGTGTTGTCCTGCAACGCACTCTGCTTTGATGGATCCCGCGGCCGTGCAGGTCTCTAATAGGAAGGTGCCTGTTATAATGTTATGATTGTTATGATATTATTAATGTACTGGCATTGACAAAACTTTTTTGTATTTAATTTAATTACATTAATGTTATAAGTTGAGATTTAGGCTACAATAAATATTTTATCTACTACTATGTAAAAAGTTCGTATCGCAGTAGGCCTACTTTTAAATGACAAAAGTGAACAACAGTACACTACTTTTGAACGCATTATTAGTTTTGTGCATAACAATAATCAATAATGTAGCAAATTTCGATCAGTTCAGTATTGACCTCCACTGCCCCATTCTTAAAATGCACACTTTTTATATATACAGTTTTTACATTTTACATATTTTTGCTTTTTTTAATCCGACTGAGCCATCAATCCATTTGTTGTTGGATTGTTTTTTATTATTATTATTATTATTATTGTTTAAACATAACTTTTGATGACTAAACATGGACCCAAATGTAAAAGGGGCAAGTTGTTAGAACTTAACTTGGGATAAAACAAGACTTTAGTCCCTTATTATTTTAGTAAATTTTAGTTTTATAGCAGACAGGCTACTCTGTTAAATGTAAATGTACTTTGGGGCTGATTTTACTAGCGTCTGCTGCTACCTTTAAAAGGGCTTTCAATATCTGTGGGGTCATCATACATTCTAATCGCCACTTTCTCTCCCGTGGTCTACGCAGGACAGCCTGCACCTGCTGGACTCCAGTGGGGTGCTGCGCGTCCATCTCTATACCGCCTGGCTGGAGCTCACTCATAAGGAGGTACTGTATCCAGTGACCTAATGTAGCTCTGCGGTGGCGGTTCCTGCTATCCTTCCAGCCTTAGGGTCCTGGCATTTACAAAGCATCTCAGAGTTTCCCGTGCTACTTTCGCATCAGTTCTGCACTTGGTCATATAGAGACAAAGGGCAACATTGGGAGGAGGCAATCAAATTCAAAATCTTCTTCTGTAGTTTGAGAAGCTTTGTGAATACAGACCCACATCTTCTTCTCTGACTCCAGCAGTTTATATCTGTGTCCAAAGAGATTCATTAGTAGGGATATGAATCTCAGGTAAATTTACAGTCAGGCTCAGTTTCTACTTAGTGAGTTTGTCAGCACTTCCATTAAGCATTCTTGGGGATAAACCATAATAAAAAAAAAAAAAAAAGAATAAAAAAACAGTAGTGGTGCAGAAAATAAAGATAATAGCTTATAGTAAACACTATTATTACACGGCTCTGTGGAATACTTGGTTCTGATTGGTCAGTCACGACATTTCAAGGTACGTTATCCCTCGATAACAACCGGTAAAAGCTGATAACTCAGGCTCATCCAGGTAACAGCAGTCGGCGCTGTACTCTTGCATGAACATTTTTTTCTTGGTTGAAGCTTTGTGTTTGTTTAGCTAATAAAATATTAAAACTCGGTTAAAAATGGTCTACGATTATTTAATTATGTCATCCTGGTATTGCGAACTCACTTTTTGCTACGATTGTTTTGTACGCTGTAATGGATTATAAGAGAACTAAATAACTGGTAAGATTTTAAAACATTTTCATCTTAATTCTTTGATGTGTAATAAGTGATTTTTGGTTTGTGATCACCCTGTTGGTGTTTATTCTGAGATAAAATCAGGCTGGATGTACACTATCACTTACTTATACTGTGTATTTTAAACATTTATTAGCTACATTTATTTTTTGCTATTACATATATAGTCGAGGAGTGTTTTAGCTAATTCAAACCAATAATCCAACAATGATTTTTGAGCATTTTTTTTTTTTTTTTATTGAAAAGAGTAATTTGTTTTTAAATCAGGCTAAACTGGTTTTACTGTGCTGCTAGTGAATAGAATACATTGTTGTGTATTCATGGAGTTCTGTCTGTGTTGGTTGAAGAATGCAGACTTTCAAGAACCGTTTGTCAGAAAAATTCAAAATTTTAAATTGCAGAAAATTAAATTGCAGAATATTCCTTTATTCCCTCATGGCTTATGGCTACTGCATACTGAATAAAAGCACAAATATATAAACATACCCAATGTCAGTTAACCCAAAAGCATATTTTTAGGGAAAACAAATAAGATCTACTGAGGGAAAATTTTGCTTTCTGCAGGTTGATTTAGCTTTGAAGAACTCCAATGTAATGGTCCGGACCAAAGCAAGTGAACTCTCGGATTTTTCTGGTGTGAATACACCCTTAATGTGAGAGAAATACAAGAATTTGAATAAAGCTATGAAATAGAGTCTTTTTCACAGCATCTGTCCATAATAAGGGCAATCACTTCAGCCCAGACGAGACTGGTTGTCATGATTCTGCCCTCGTGTCCTTGATTTTTCCTAGTCTTGAGGCAGGATCATGACAGACCCATGTTTTGTGTACAAGCGCATGGCCTTGTCTTTGGGCCATGTGCTTGTGTTGTCTCGTTCCCTTGCCCCGCCCCCCCTTGTTAACCTAGTCGTGTCTTGATTGTCCCATCTGTGCCACCTGTCGTGTCTTGATTGTTCCCCTATTTAGCTTTCCTAGTGTGCTCTGTCTTGCGTCGGTTCATTGTACCTCTGATGAGATTTGTTCCCTAACATTTGTGTTTGTACCTCGTCTGAGACTATTCCACAGCTACGATTGTTCCTGAAGAAGTGTTTTGTATTACTGTGAGTGTTTATTTGTAGTTAGTGTTCAGTGTCTTTGTTTGCCTTGTTTATTGTGTTTTGCAGAATTATTTAGTGTCTTCCCTAGCCAGTGTTTTCCCCCTCGTGGGTTTTTGTTTTTCCCCTTTTTGTAAATTAACATGTTTGTGTTGTAAATCCTGTCTGCACCTGAGTTCCTCCTTGCCAAGATCCTGACAGAATGAACCGACCACGAAGGAACTCAGCAGACAGGAGGCAATGCTGGATGGCATCAGCCAGCCAGCGAGATTGTTTTGAGGGCTCTCGCCTTGTGGTGTTCCGGGGGACCAGGGGAGGTCGTTCCGGAGCGAGCGGGCGAGAGGAGGAGCCCCAGAGGTCCCCACCTACCCAGCTGCCGGCGATCCCGGAGGGTCGTGTCCTGGCCATGGCAACCCTGGGGGATCAGTTAGGTCCCTCCCAAGATCCTGAGGTACCTCCCACTACCTTAAGTCTCCCCAACAAGCGAGGGAGACGGCTTTCATGGGAGTCAGCTTCAGAGTCTTCGGCGTCCGAGGCTGCCCTGCCCGAGACCAAACTCCCCCAACCCGCCTCTGACCCAGCTGTAGCCTCTGCACCGCGCCCGAGGAGGAAGAGGAGGAAGAAGGGGCCTGCCGGTCCTGTGACCCTGTCTCCTCCCGTGCTAGCAGCGGTGAGCGCTGGCGTGCCCGTGCCAGCAGCGGAGAGAGCTGGCGTGCCCGAGCCAGCAGCGGTGAGCGTGTCCGAGCCAGCAGCGGTGAGCGTGTCCGAGCCAGCGGCGGTGAACGTGCCCGAGCCAGCAGCGGTGAGCGATGGCGTGCCCGAGGCGGCAAAGAAGAAAGCCATATTCAAGTCGGCAGTCGTGAGAGCGGAGGAGAGAGCCGCGGCCGACTCTGCAGCAAAGACTCTTGTACAGTCGGTCTCCTCTCATAAGGAGATGCCAATTGTCCTAGCTGCTAAAGCCTTTTCTGATTATTTGTCCCGTCTTGTCCAAATTTTAGAAATCCCCGTCAGTCCTGTCTTGTCCCCTGACCCTGTCCCCAGAAGTCCCAAGTGTCCAGCCGTTGTCTCCCAGTGTCCAGTTGATGTGGCCCCGTGTCCTGTTGATGTGGCCCCGTGTCCTGTTGATGTGGCCCCGTGTCCTGTTGATGTGGCCCCGTGTCCTGCTGATGTGGTCATGTGTCCCGTTGATGTGGCCCCGTGTCCCGTTGATGTGGCCCCGTGTCCCGTTGATGTGGCCCCGTGTCCCGTTAATGTCCCCCCGTGTCCTGTGGTCCCCCCGTGTCCAGTAGATGTTGTCCCCCCGTGTCCAGTAGATGTTGTCCCCCCGTGTCCAGTAGATGTCGTCTCCCCGCGTCCCGTAAGTCTTGCCCCGCGTCCCGTAAGTGTTGCCCCGCGTCCCTTGTCTGCTCCTGTCATGTCCCCTGTCAGTTGTCCCGAGACCCCTCCCCGCCCCTCACCACCCAGACCTGCCCGTACCCCCCGTCGTCAGCCTTCGTCCTGTCCTCCTAAGATTCCTACCCCTCCCACCCGCCCTGGTCTGTCCCCCATGAACTTTGTGGTCCCGCCCCCTCCCCTTCCCTGTTTGTTTTTTTTGATTTGTCACCCCAACCCTGCCGTTGTGTATTCATGTTTGCCCTTGTTGTTGTTCGTCATGTCTTGTTGGTTTGTGTCTGTGTCCCAGTCTGTCATGTCAGTCGTGTCCCGTGTTTGATGTTCCCTTGAGGAGCGTCTGGAAGCCGCTCCTTAAGGGAGGGGTTCTGTCATGATTCTGCCCTCGTGTCCTTGATTTTTCCTAGTCTTGAGGCAGGATCATGACAGACCCGTGTTTTGTGTACAAGCGCATGGCCTTGTCTTTGGGCCATGTGCTTGTGTTGTCTCGTTCCCTTGCCCCGCCCCCCCTTGTTAACCTAGTCGTGTCTTGATTGTCCCATCTGTGCCACCTGTCGTGTCTTGATTGTTCCCCTATTTAGCTTTCCTAGTGTGCTCTGTCTTGCGTCGGTTCATTGTACCTCTGATGAGATTTGTTCCCTAACATTTGTGTTTGTACCTCGTCTGAGACTATTCCACAGCTACGATTGTTCCTGAAGAAGTGTTTTGTATTACTGTGAGTGTTTATTTGTAGTAAGTGTTCAGTGTCTTTGTTTGCCTTGTTTATTGTGTTTTGCAGAATTATTTAGTGTCTTCCCTAGCCAGTGTTTTCCCCCTCGTGGGTTTTTGTTTTTCCCCTTTTTGTAAATTAACATGTTTGTGTTGTAAATCCTGTCTGCACCTGAGTTCCTCCTTGCCAAGATCCTGACACTGGTGTATTATGTAGATATTTTCTATTTTTGTCACCATAGGTCAGCTCAGGTAACTACAGAAGCAAGATTAATATTTGAAGGAATGCTGTATGTAGTAATATTGTGAAACCTTATGCTTTAAAGAAGGAAATTGGGCAGGAGAGAGGATGTGACACACACAGCGAGTAAACACATCACACCCTGTAGAGCAGGGATAGGCAACTCTGGTCCTGGAGGGCCACTATCCTGCAGAGTTTAGCTCCTACCCTAATTAAACACACCTGAACGAAGCAATCAGTGTTTTCGGGATTACTAGTTAGATACAGGCAGGTGAGTTTTTATGAGGGCTGAAGCTAAACTCTGCAGGACCGGAGTTGCCTATTCCTGCTGTAGAGGAAGGAAGAATGACATCATGAAACTCCATACAGCTATACAGAGTTGTTGCTTTTAAAATCTCTGTATGAAGAGGGTACCTATAGAAAACATGACACAGTTGACTGAATTCTTGTAGTTAACAGTAGTACAACTACTTCTTGTAGTCTGTAGTTTTACATTTTAAGCTGAGAATGCATTTAAAAATAAAAAAATAAAAAATGTGCTAACTGAACCAAAGCAAAATTCTCAACTTTAAAAAATATAAGTTGTGGAACTTTTTCTATGTGATGCTCAGGTGACTAACCGGTTGACAAGCTAAAAATCTGTATTACTTAATGTGTCAACCAAGCAACTACCAATAAGGTTATTGGGAATGCTTAGAAACAGCTTTACCCAGGAATTATTGACCTCTTTGCTTGTGTCATACTGAAAAGTCATCTAAGGACATCATGAAAATCTCTAAACTAAGTCCTTAATTTCCTTAAGGAAAGAAAGAAAGAAAGGTTTCTGATTAACTATGAATCTGTGTCATATATTTCACACAGAGCAATG
The DNA here is from genome assembly GCF_003368295.1 of Carassius auratus. NCBI lineage: Eukaryota > Metazoa > Chordata > Actinopteri > Cypriniformes > Cyprinidae > Carassius > Carassius auratus. The sequence goes on along the minus strand of NW_020528698.1, from coordinate 243,838 downwards.
GATTTAGGAAGAATTAGTATATGACATTTACATTAGTACATTTACAGTCCGGATTAGTACATTAGTACATCCAATCAATCAGGATAAGTACAAATGGTCTACAATTCTGAATCAGTTGTCCACATAAAGCTGTTTTTGTTCGTTTACCTTTAGTAAGTAGTGACATAATTGGCCTAGTGTATGAGGAGATTAGTAGAGGGTTAGTCTCAAGATGATGAAATTCATGTCAAGGGATTTTATCAAGAATGGCTGCTGATTTCTATGGTTTGTAGATCTTCCACCAGCTATTCAGCTGTCATTCAGTCTAGAAAGCTCTCGCCAGAGGAATGCACCTCAAGCTGAATGTACAATCATGCCTGTTTTACTTTAGAACAGACCGTTATGACCTGCTGATTCATCATATTATGGTATATAGGAGATCAGATTTTTTGAGGTCTGGGCACTTTTGGAGTACCAATCTAGAATTCATGAGATTTCATAGGCAAAGTTTCAGGGGTGTTCTTTTTCTCCAGTTTTTCTCGAATTTAGTCTATTTTAGTTTATTCAGTCTTAGTCATGTGTCATATCTAACCTTTAGTTTTTATTATATTACGTCAACTTGTCCTGTTAGTTTTTGTCAACTAAATGTCTGAGCATTTATAGTTCTAGTCAGTGGAAACTTACACCTTTTCATCGTATTTTCTTCTTACTGTGTAATCGTAAAATTAAAAAACAATATATATATAATTTTGCTAAATTTTAATTGCACTGATTGTTGTCATTTGGGAAAATTATTTTTCAACAATAAGCAGAAGTCAATACATGGCAAGACATGGATACCACAATAAATATACAGAGAGAACATAGTTGCATACCTTTACCTTTTGCTCATTTCTCCTATTCTTCTGCCTGTTCTTCTTTTTCTTTATTTTCTAAATTGGGCACCTAATGGCTTTGACAAGAGAGCCTCGGAAGGATGATGTTATATCTTTAACACTATCTGATACTGAGGTTAGTGCTCTGCTGGGTTTTTACCCAGGGAAAGCAGGAGATATTTGAGGATGGTGTAGAAGCTGAGGCTGAGCCTTCTCAATTCTCCTCCCCTATGTAGAGCTGTTAGAGGTTATGGATCGTGCCACGGCAAAGTTGGACTTGCCATGAATATGCTCTAGCAAGATGATGATGTAAGGCCATTAAAAAAAAAAATAATAATTTTTAAAAACCTTGATGAGCATTTTCATTCTGACCATAGCCCTCCAGCTCAGGTGAGCCTTCCATTTCTGCATGATCTCCATACAGATATCAAAAAGAAATGAAAGAGGCCATTTTCTTCTCGCATCCCTCGGTTTCGGCATTAGATTAAATCTGCCGATAATGGTGATGCCCAAAAGCGGCTATGAGGGGATGCCCCCTGTAGAAAGAGTTACAAAAAAATATATTTCTGCGGGGGAGACATCCTCTCTTAAGCTCCCTCCCTGCCATCTAAGCCCCTTAAGAAATTAATCTGGCTTAGATGGCAAGGCATTCGCAGCAGCAGGTCATGTTGTGGCTTTGTTACACATGATGGTGGTGCTTCAAGCATATCAGGCTGATCTGGATGGAGGCAAGGGCCTTTCCCCTGATCAGGTAGTCACGCTGCACCATGGACCTCTCTCCATGCTACCAAGCATGCCGCCTCCACCATGGGTGGGACTACGGCGGCCATGGTGGCAGCGGAGAGACATCTGTGGATGAACCTGGCAGACATCGGGAAGAAAGAAAAGGCTTTCTTCTCGATACTCAGGTTTCGCCTTCTGAACTTATCGGTATTTCCGTTGAGACGGTGATTGAGAAGTTCAGGGAGACGAAGGCGCACTTTGCTGCTTTCAGATCCTTCGTTCCATGAAGGTCCAGGTCCGAGCCCGAACAACATAGGGGTCCTGGCCTGTCTCAATCTGAGGATCAAAGATGGACAGAGAAGGCTAGTGTCGCGACTCGCACTCCTCCCCCAACTGCGGGCAAGGGTAAGAGGAATCAGTATTTGAAAATCTATGCTATGTTAAGTGTGCACGTAAAGTCTTTGCACACTTTCTGAAATCCACACTGTGGTAAGTTTGCACGCTAGTATTCTGCGTTCTTTCTAAAATCCTATATGGTGAGGTCTTTGCGTGGTTGCTTTGTACCCTTTCTTGAGTTGGTAAAAGCCCCGTTCATCTTGGGTGCCATTCCACCTATGTATCCTTGGATACCTATCTAAACAGGGTGTTGCTACTAGAGAACTGTTGAGACAGCTCTTTCAGCAAGCTTATGCGTAAGCTAGTGGTAGCCCCTGTGTGACAGGGAAGACTTAGTATAAAATGCTAGGTTCTTAGCCGTATCCCTTTAAAGGAATCTTTCCTGATTCCAAACCTTCAGCTCTACCCTGGGCAGAGACCCTAACAATTAAGTTGGGTATGTAGCTTAGGCCTTTGGCCGTAAGGGATACTGTCACAGACAGCCGTCTAAACGTCCCAGGGGCAACTCCAGTGGAAATGGTAGAGTTGGTACTTAGTGCCCGCCATGATTCTGGCCTGCACTCCCCTCAGCATGGCGGCGTAGGTATGAGGACGCAGTTCGAAGTTCCCTTGAAAGGGAATGTCTCAGGTTACGAATGTAACCATGGTTCCCTGAGTAGGGGACGAGACACTGGGTCCTCTAGCTCCCTGCCATGCTTCGGACACAAGCTTCAGACGAAGAAGTGAATGACATGTTCTCCCGGTGCCTGTTTATGCTCGTGCCGATAGTGAAGTCAGAGGCTGTCACCGGCCAACAAGTTGGTGTTTTTTCAATGTATGCATCAGACAAGGTGTTCCCCATAGCGGCCCCTAAAGGATGCAGTGTCTCGTTCCCTACTCAGGGAACTATGGTTACATTCGTAACCTCTGACGTTTTGTATTGCCTATTTTTAATAGCCATTTCACACAATACAGAAAAACAAAAATGTGCAGGAACTATAGGCCTGTATTTATAATATTATGAATTAAATGTTCATTATTTGAAAGTCTTTCGGACACACTCAGTCTTTCTTGCGCATTGTCTCACGCACATTTCGGCTGCCTGGTTTGCAGAATACATAATAGTTTTGGGGTTTGGTCTATCCATACTGTAAAGAGTTTTATTATGTGACATGAATCTCTTCAGTGATCTGTTTGATAAAGAGAAGTGGACAGCACCTGAAATAAGAGACAGCTTTGTACCTGCACGCTTTTCCTTCTTAAAGGCAAGTTTTGAGGATTAATCATATAGCAGTGGACAAAAGCACATGTCCATCTCTAACCCTCTGGAGCAGAGCCGAGCAATGATAAATGAGATGTGTTATTGAGAAACATGAGTTTATAAGTGGCTTCCATGTCCCAAAGCCCAGCCAACAACACCGTGCTATGTGTATGTCCTGAGGGTGTGTGTGTGTGTGTGTGTGAACCAGGGCCAGTTATCTTAAATTATTCAAAGCTCTAGGTTTACACTGCCGGAGGGTGGGCGAGGTAATGCTGTTTGATAGTGAAGTAGATCAATGTGACAAAGACACCCCCTCCCGAACGACATTCATACAAAGGCGGATTCTGCCATGACACCTGCTCCAGACACAATTCCTCTAAGGAGAGAAAGGAAGTTTGTGTGTGTGTGTGTGTGGTGTTAATAATGAGCATATTTCCTTGATATAATACACATAAAAGCATCTCTCAAGCTAGACTTCCTGTATTGTAAAAATGAACGTCATGACCTTAGTTGTTTCTCCCTTTCTCCGGAGGCATAATTGTTTTTATTCTGTACTAACTGTATTTTTTTTTATTCCGCTACAGCATCCTTACACCTAAACCTTTTACAATTTTTGCATTTCATAAAACACCATTTTGTATGTTTTTTAAGACTTTTGTTTTATAGGGACACCGGAAGTGTCCTCATAAACCATGTTTACATTGTAGTACCCATGTCATTATACACATTTGTGTCTTCATAAACCGTTTATACCAATACACACACAAACACAAACACTTCTTAGTGAGTCATTAATTGTTGAACCAATTCATTGAAATAATCAGTGAATAATAATAAATGAATCACTGAAAATAAATGTTTAAATATATCTTACTATGCAAATATATCTTGATAAACAATAATATTATCTTAATTACTTAATTAATAGGCCTGTTTATTATTATTTAAATGAGAGACACTCTTAAAATCATAAAGGGATACTCTACCCCAAAAGGAAAATTTTGTCATTAATCACTTACCCCATGTCGTTCCAAACTCATAAAAGCAACAGTCTCCTCTGTGTCACTCCACATCACTCAAACTGCCTAAGCTCTTCTCTGTCAGCCGCATTACAAGGATGCACTCTTTTCTTTCAAATCAAAGCATAAATACACATACATATGTGTATTTATGCTTTGATTTGAAAGAAAAGAACGCATCCTTGTGGCACGGCTGACACAGAAGAGCGTAGGCAGTTTGAGTGATGTGGAGAGACACAGAAGTTTTCTTCCAAAATATCTTAAATTGTGTTCCGAAGATGAACAAAGATTTACGGGTTTGGAACGTCATGGGGATAAGTGATTAATGACAAAATTTTCATTTTGGGGTGGAGTATCCCTTTAAAGCTTAAAAATGCTTGGATACATGCATTGTGACACAAAGAACGGGCTTGAAATACTGAAAAGGTAGTAAAAAAGAACCAGCTTATCATGCTCACATTCAGTGCTCTGAGAAAGCAGTCATAACTGAATAAATTTCACAAGTTATACAAAAGTGTAAGATTACTCTGTCATCGTTTTCATCATTCGCGTTTTCGTAGTTTTGTGTGTAACCAAATCGTTGATTGACATTTTGCTCTAATCCCTCATAACACAGTTGTCTTCCCATTTAACTGACAGGCCAGTTCCAGCAGCGACAGATTTATCTGAAAGCTGAGCAGTTTTACCTGAACTCCAGGGCTTCCACACAACTGTTACTGTCAAACCGATCTCAGTTTGGCCCTCTGGGGAAAACACAAGCCATTTACAGCAGTTTACAGTCATGTTCTCCTGTACTGATTTGTGTTAGCAGTGGAAACACTGAGAAACAATGTTGTGAAGGGAGACTCAGGGCACGTTAGCTTATCAGTGATTGATTCTTACTCTTGTGCTTGTAGTACACTGGATGGGCTGAACAGTGCATGTCCATGTGTAACTTAAGAATCCTGCTCGGAGCACGAAAATTTTTTGAGACTGCAATTTTGATTCCTGTAAATGAGCTATCAAATGTACATTGTGCCTAAACAAGTGCCAAACATCTCTACAGCAATATTCTCATGTAGTTGTGCCGGGCCACCATTGTTGTGCCAGGCCCATTACACTTTGGCTTTATTAATATTGCTGATGGGTTAGGAAACTGAACAAAACTTCATTTGTTGATGAGAATCTTTTTATTTTATTTATTTATTTATTTTTTTACTTTAAGCAATTAATGTATTTTTTTTATGCAATTCTTACTCTGTACCCCCCAACCTCCCCCCCTGGCCTGATTGGCTGAAATGAAGGTATGAGTGAGGCTCTCTCTCTGTCCTCATCCTCTGTCAGGATCTGTTTGGATCAAGTGTGTTGCCATGACTCCAGCAAACCCTCCGTCCCTAGAGAACTGTGTGTAGAGGTGACAGGAGTTTTCAACACTCCGGAGGGAAAACCTTAGCTGGAGGCCTCTTTTAAAGGAATAGTTCACTCAGAAATTAAAATTCGATTATCATTTACTCACTCTTGCATCATTCCTTTTTCATGCCCTTCACAGAAGTTATGAGAAAAATTATCTGTGAAAAATCTGATTTCAAAAATAAATATAAATATTGACATTTTAGACGAGTAAATTATGAGTTTTTATTAGGGGAACTATTCCTTTAAGACTGTTGCTTAAAAAACCAAGACAGCTCAGATTCACACTCCCTTTGACATACATAAGATAATCACTTCCTTAATTACTTCAAATTATCTATTGTTTTGGTCATCCATAGCCTAGCTAAGGAAAGTTTTAAAAGGTCAAGCTGATTTCACAGAAGAATTACCCGGGAACCAAAGAGGGGGAGAGGGCCGCACCCTGCTTTAACAAATAAATGCACACCAGGGGGGGATTTATTATGACCGAATATGCACCTGCAAAAACTATAAGCATTGTTTCAGCATTCATTTAACAAAATGTATCATGCAAATCAGATTATGGTGCAAGCACACCCACAAATGTAGTTTATTATTGCGTAATGGTATGTATGATTCAGTGACAGTAAAACATTTCCTCCATCAAAGAGAAATTATATTATATAGATATATATCGGTTTATATTATTATCCAAATCAGGTTGGGGAGAACTGCAATGAAAAAAAAATCACACTTAAAACACCCCTGATCATCTTTCATTTAAAGTAAGACATACATACTGTATGCAGTGTTTTAATGCACAGATGGATGTTGAAGAAGCAGCCTAAGGTGGAAACCTCACACTAGTAGACACCTGCCTTTGTCAGAAGACGGGGGATGCATGGTATGCAGCCAGACGCTGAGATCAAGTATGATTGAGACACTGAGTTAGTAAAACACTGGTAGCAAATATTTTTGTTAAACAGCTGACGGGAATCTGTACTGTACAAAACCTCCAGTCTTCATAAAAACAGTATGGCGGTACCTGCCCAAACAGTGCTCTCATCTGTGCAAAAGGTGCATGTTTGGAGCCCCACTTGTTTTCTGTTCTTCCAGTAACGTGTTGCATGTAGCCAGAACCCCCAGAGATCTAGAACTGCCCCTAACAAACCCTCTGCTGATCACCAGAGTCACCAGAGCGATTTATAGACCTCAGCTTTTTTCACATAGAAAGAACAGAGAAAAAGTTGAATAACATGTTCAAAGTGAGATTAGTGATACTTAGGCTAATAGGTTTTAGTCATTACACACTGTGCGTCAGTCATTTAAATTTCCATGGGTTTGTTGTTTTCATTTATTTATTTATTTTTTTTACATCAGATATTTTTGTACATTTTAAAAAGTATCTTTGAAATTTCTTTGGTTGCAGATCTGGGAAATAGCAAAACATAGAGGGATTCTGGGTAATGGCGTCTTTGTCGCAACACATAAGTCTTTGTTTAGGTCCGTCGATCATTTTACACCATGCAAAAGAGCAAACGAGGCTAATCTGACTCAAATTGCACCCATGCGCATGAGGGTTTAACACTCAAACAAACCCTTAGGAATGAAACAGTAGTGAGATCTATCTATAAGTTGTTCATCCTAGGAAGCAATCAGTTAAAAGAAGAGCAGATGGAGACGTTGTTGAAGTCTCTTGCAGATAGAGACGTTTCTGCTGAGAAAAGATTTCTGGAGTTTCAACTGTGTATTTAACTGTGCTTAGATGTGTCAAGATGCAAAAGCCTGTATTTAAAAGTCATAGAACATAGTATTAACTCACGATGACATTAAATGACACAAACTGAGACTATCCTGAGCTATGAAAGAGCATATCTATAAGCCATATATATTGTATTTTTTATTGTACTCCTACAACAATTTTTCATTAGCAAGCTATGTAGAATATGTATAATAAAGTCAATGTGAATAGCCTTCTACAACCTATTTGACCTCTGTGCATTTCTGAGATAAATAAATAAATAAAAAACTAAGGTTATTTTTTACATCAGAATTTGATTAGATTATGAAAACTGTGGGTTATCTACCAGAATAGAGCTAAATTACTGACTAAAACAAGGTCTAAGAAGCGACTTTGATATTGGTTAACATTATCCAATAGCCCATGTGACCTAAACAATAAAGCCAGGAACATATATTTTGAAAGTATTCAGTAAATTTTGAAGTTATGGTCCAACTCACTCTGCTATATATAACAATACATTTGGTCTCATTCAACTAATTGTGAACCGTGTCTTATCATTACATTTTGTGATTTTTCGCTGGTTTCCTGCAGCATTTGGCAGCTGGAGTGTTGTTCTTCTACTCCACTGAGTAAGGGGTCAGAAAAATGAGTTGGTGAAAACAAGCGGCATGAAGTTGAGCTCCTAAATCAAAGGCAGTGGGCGGAACATACTTGACACGGTTTATTTTGTTTACTGTGTTGTGCTGTATGGTACAAGGCACACAGTTATTGTGCTCAAAGCCAGGTTATATAGGTGATTTTTTTTGCAACAGTTTATATAAGAATGGCTGCAAGAACAATTTACGTAGAATTTTGTTAGTTCTGTTTAATGAATGAAACCCATTAAACAAAATCAATTCCCAAGTTAAATATGTGGCATAAGTGTAGCATTAGAGACATTTTCCACAAACATAAATTTCAACTAATTAATTGCATTTTAAAATATTTAAATATACATCTTGAATCTAAATCTAAATGTTTTGATTAAAACTATTTAAAAATAAAAATTAAACAAACATTTAAATTCTTCATATAAATCTACATATTAAATCCTAATATAAGTATGTATGCTGTATATATGAAAAATATCTAAAATCTAAATGTTAAGTGTAAATCTTAAATATAAGATTTATATGTAATTATTTAATTACATATATATGCCATACAAGTATACAAAGTGAGCATATACAAGTGGTTCCAGATTATGAGCCAGATACGTGTTGAAAGCACCCAGCATGACCACAGATATCCATCTGAATAATACCTCACACCCTCATTTCCTGCTAAAAACAAGACAGATGATTGTGGCAAAATGCACCTAAAGAGCATGTTTTCCCTTGAAAAGCGTACTCTTTTTTCAAGATCTTCGAAGGTGCATTTGTCTGCTCTGGTCCCATGATGGGGTTTGTGTCTGAGACCACACCCTTTAAGATTCCCTATCTGGTCAACCTTTACATTTCCTGAGAAGCTAAAGAAATATGCCTATGGCTAGAAAAATAGACTGAGTATGAAAATAAAAATGTAGGAAAGACATTTTATATAGGTATAACTGTATAATTCTGGGTGATTTTAAAACAACGGCCACTTTTGGTGATTGTGCTTTTAAAATATATACATTAAAACATACTTTTTTTACACCCTTATTTTTTAAAATATGTATTTAACATTGCCCATCATATGACATATGTCATCCTTGTCATTTTATTTATTTATTTTCAATGGAATTAAGATGATGATAATTATTTTACAACTGTCATAATCAAATAAGATTTCCATCTTCCACTGCATTGCTTTTTTATTATTATTAGGGGGAAAATATATTTTGGGGAAGAAATATATAAAACAGTACAACTTTTTTTCTTATGCATCTTTGCCTTTCATAGACAAAGTTTTTTGAAACTTAAATACACTCAATATGTAATATAATAATCCATAATATTATAATAATCATCAACATCATATTTTCCTGCTTTTTGCATAATTTGATTTGATTGGAAATAATGCACAGCAAAACTATTCTATATTTATTTCACTGACTCACTCGTTAGTTTGTTTACAAATTATGCATTTTTATAGTTTCAATTAAAATTAAATTTAATTAAATGTATGCATTTAGCAGACGCTTTTATCCAAAGCGACTTACAGTGCATTCAGGCTATCAGTTTTTACATATCATGTGTTCCCAGGGAATCGAACCCCCAACCTTGTGCTTGCTAGCGCAGTGCTATACTATGGGATTTAAATCCTGCCATGATTCAAAACTGAAAATACAGTTCTGAAAGGTTGAAACTAAGTGTTCGAAAACTCAAAATCTTACAAAAAAAAGTTTCGCAAGTTCGAAAAATAAGATTTGCAAGCTTGCAAAATGTAAAAAAAATAAAAAGATCTCTGCAAACATTATGTTGTTTTTGAGATTTCCTTCTTCAGAACTGCAACATTTTTTTAAGATGTTGCGCAAATAATTTTTCAGAGTTTCAAATTTGTCAGTGTTCTCCCAGTGTATAGTTTGTTTTCAAGATTTGAAACCTTGTAAATGGTGATCTGAAAACTGGTGTGCGAATGTGTGAAAAAAAGTTTTGAAACTCTGAAAACAGAGCTTTGCAGGCTTGCAAAGTGGTAAAAAAAATTAAATCTCTTCAAACATAATTTTATTTTTGAGTTTTTCTTCTTCAGAAGTGCAACACTCTTTTTAATGGTGTTGTGCAATCATTTTTTCAGGGTTTCGAATTTGTCACTGTTCTCCCAGTGTATAGTTTGTTTTCAAGATTTGAAACTCTGTAAATAGTGATCTGAAAACTGGTGTGCAAATAGGTGAAAAAAAGTTTTGAAACTCTGAAAACAGAGGTTCGAAAGGGCGAATCTTATTACATTACATTACATTTGCACTCCTATGCAGACTATTTTTTCAGAGCCGAGTTTACAACACCCACTTTGCGGAGATACGCTCACACAGTTGTGAGTTTGCGACTCACGTGATTTGTGGCAGTGTTGTCACGCAGCTCTGCTCTGAAACTCTGAAACTCAGACTGAGCGAAAATGAAGCTTCGCAACGTCGTAACTAAAAAAAAAAAAAGCCTGGAGTGAGGGCCTTCTGCTCTTGGCCAATGCTTTGCTGTCTGCTGACGTACAGTCCAATCACAAGTCGTATTTACCTGAAAGGTGGGATTGACCGACTGCTCCGCCAATGACAAAAGCGCACAGGATACGCAAACAGAGGATGCGCAGATTTCTGGCCACAAGACGGTCCCGGATGACTTGCGGTCTGGTTCTAAAATAAGGTTACCAACTTGTCGCTGGAATTCACGGTACAATTGCCAGTAGCCACTGAGTTTACCTCTGATAGTCCGGCGGTGCATCAGTATACACACTTTCCTCACCTGGCGACTCACTTTCCTCACGCATTCCTCATGCATCCAAAATAATATTTAGATATTATATTTAAATATTCAGAAAGGTGTACAGTGTATGTTTTACTTTTATTAAAATATTTCAGTAAAATTATAAATAATTGCCTATTACAAATTTGTGAATGCATGGTTAACTTTTTTCTGTAATCACTATAGGCTATATGTATTGAGACATTTTAAAATCTATATTTTGTAAAAATAATAAAAAATATTTTCATATATATATATATATATATATATATATATATATATATATATATATATATATATTGTGAGCCGTGTCCCGGGCACCCATCAGCGTCACCCTGGCAACAGAGGAGATCCACCTGCACACAATCACCGCGGGCTGATCGGTCCCAGCTGAAGCCGCTCAGAGGACGACTACAAAAGCTGCACCCGAGAAGACACGGGTGAGAAAGCTCTTCAGCAGAAAGCCAGCTAATGGTGTGTATTTTATCTCTCCAGAAAGCGAGTGACCGACCAGCCCGCCACCTGAGCACCGGACACCGATTCCCCTTGCACTCAGCCGGCCGGCGAACAGGATCACGCAGCACCGAGGAGGAGCACCGGACACCCCTGGCACCTTTACAAACACAACCACCAATAAATACACCCTCCGGGGCTTTAAACTTTCACCACAGCCTGACGTGTGATTCTTCAGCCCGCGACTATATATATACTGCTTAAAACGGATATTTTCCATATTTGACCCTCTAACTCTAACACTCACTATTCTTAAAAAAAAAAAAAAAAAAAAAAAGAATAATTAAGCTTTCTAATCTTTTGTATTCTATTGGTTTTCTTTTATTAACAAAGGCAAAAAAAGACCTCTAACACTAGCTTGCTCTGTAATTTTTCTATTCTATCTGTTATCTGTATTTCTTTATTATATTATTTAAAAGCTTTTGTTACATGTAAGCTAACTGAGACTTGTTATAGAACTTGTATATGTTTTTTTTTTATTGCTTCCATTGTCCTCATACGCTGTTTGTGACTGATTGAGAGAGGATGCTTGCATTTTGAGTCACCGACAAAAACCCAACAAAAACATGTCCTAAGAGTCCAAAAGCATTCACTTTGCAATGAAGCTTGCAGAATTAATAAATACATTTAGAATGTCCTTATAATTTAAGCCATGAAAAAAAAATGTTTTACATTTTTATATTCATTGAACATTAATTCTTTAGTAGCAGCACGTGCGCGTTTTTAGCATAGACAGGCGCGACATGTGAACGGCCCTTAACACGGTGTTCTGTTCCCTGAATTCATCAGAATTTCAACGAATCAAGTGAGCCAGTGATTAAACAGTCCATTCAAATGGACTCTTTTGTTTCCTTTCTAATAGAATCAGCCGTTTTGAACGAAAAGTTTGATTTGATCATTCAATAAATACTTAAACCATGATTTTGCTGTCACCTACTGGCGGTTTTATTGTCATCATTATTTTTCAATGACAGACCTAAACCATACAAGGTGCCAGTACTACCAGCCCACCTTTCAGGTAAATACGACTTGTGATTGGACTGTACGTGAGCAGACAGCAAAGCATTGGCCAAGAGCAGAAGGCCCTCCCTCCAGGCTTTTTTTTTTTTTAGTTACGACGTTGCGAAGCTTCATTTTCGCTCAGTCTGAGTTTCAGAGTTTCAGAGCAGAGCTGCGTGACAACACTGCCACAAATCACGTGAGTCGCAAACTCACAACTGTGTGAGCGTATCTCCGCAAAGTGGGTGTTGTAAACTCGGCTCTGAAAAAATAGTCTGCATAGGAGTGCAAATGTAATGTAATGTAATAAGATTCGCCCTTTCGAACCTCTGTTTTCAGAGTTTCAAAACTTTTTTTCACCTATTTGCACACCAGTTTTCAGATCACTATTTACAGAGTTTCAAATCTTGAAAACAAACTATACACTGGGAGAACAGTGACAAATTCGAAACCCTGAAAAAATGATTGCACAACACCATTAAAAAGAGTGTTGCACTTCTGAAGAAGGAAAACTCAAAAACAAAATTATGTTTGAAGAGATTTAATTTTTTTTACCACTTTGCAAGCCTGCAAAGCTCTGTTTTCAGAGTTTCAAAACTTTTTTTCACACATTCGCACACCAGTTTTCAGATCACCATTTACAAGGTTTCAAATCTTGAAAACAAACTATACACTGGGAGAACACTGACAAATTTGAAACTCTGAAAAATTATTTGCGCAACATCTTAAAAAAATGTTGCAGTTCTGAAGAAGGAAATCTCAAAAACAACATAATGTTTGCAGAGATCTTTTTATTTTTTTTACATTTTGCAAGCTTGCAAATCGTATTTTTCGAACTTGCGAAACTTTTTTTTGTAAGATTTTGAGTTTTCGAACACTTAGTTTCAACCTTTCAGAACTGTATTTTCAGTTTTGAATCATGGCAGGATTTAAATCCCATACTATACCAGTTGAGCTACAGAAACTCATAACTTTTTAGTTTAAAATTTAAAGTTTTGGTATAGAACAAGGGTAACCATAAAATCTATATATAAAAGCATTTAAAAAGTTGCAAGAATAATTGATGGGACAGTTAAAAAAAAAAACTTCAAAATGATTATAATTTGACCATAAAGTAATAAAATAAGTTGAAATCTGTTATTATGAGTAAAAATCTACTACTGGGACTTGGTGTGTCAGTAGTTGGAGCAAACACAGAGAGATATTCATATATAGCAACAGGAAGGCAAAAAGAAAAATAGACTCAAATTGTGCCATGTTTAGACAGCACCTAATGGAAAGTGTGAGTGCTTTTGCAGTAGAAAAGATTATTTCTGTATAAGTGGCAGTGATAGTTTACAAGCTGCTATGCTTTGGAAAGTTTGACATGCTGTAAGTGAATGCTTACACACCACACAACGTTTCTTTCTGTCTGTCACTTTCATGCCATGTATTACACAGACAGATGGTCCACATCTGCCGCGCGCTAGGTATTTAGAGCCAACACATACCACATAGATATATCTCCTGTAAACAGCTTTGACCTGTGAGAAGGTATGCACAGGATTCTGTAAACATCCGGAATTGTCTTTACATTATCAACATAATTATGAAATTAGTTTTAGCAGAAGTATTTCAGGCCATAAACCTCAAACTTTGCTGGAACATAAATAAACCTTATCTTGAAATGTATATGAAATACATGTGCACACTAATATAAAATAATAATAATAATAATACAAGACGTAGTCAGCTAGACGATGAACTATCAATATTATTAATTAAGTTATTATATGATTCAGTCACACATTTAGCAATAATTGTTAGTTCTGTTTGTTGATTCAGGGTCAGCATCATCTGAGGTCCTCTGAGGGTCAGCATCATCTCTTCTCAGGTGTTCTGGATCCAGACTGGAGCTTGTGTAAATCCTAGTTACCACGGGATGTAAATATAGAAACAAAATACAGACATCATTAGCATAGCTGCTGATCCAACAAAGTAAAATTATTTTAACCCAAGCAAATGAATAAAAAAGCACCTTTGATCAGATGCAACTACACTCACAATTTAAAAGATACATTATTTGAATGCTTGGCGAAACAGATGTGTTTTTAATCTAGATTTAAACAGAGAGAGTGTGTCTGAACCCCGAACATTATCAGGAAGGCTATTCCAGAGTTTGGGAGCCAAATGTGAGAAAGCTCTACCTCCTTTAGGGGACTTTTGTGGCACTCCATATTTTACTGATGATAAATGAGATGACTCCCCATTTAAGTAAACAAAATGGTAGCGATCGGACAGGTAGGATCTAAACCATCTTAGAGCCTGCCCTTGAATACCTGTATAGTTTTGTAATCGATCTATGAGTATGTCATGATCTATGGTGTCGAATGCAGCACTAAGATCAAGTAAGACTAGAGACTATGAGACTATGAGATGCAGCCTTGGTCTGACGCAAGGAGCAGGTCATTTGTAATTTTAACAAGTGCAGTTTCTGTGCTATGGTGGGGCCAAAACCTGACTGAAATTCTTCATACAGATCATTTTTATGTAGGAAGGTGCTCAATTGAGCAGACACAACTTTTTCTAAAATTTTAGACATAAATGGAAGATTTGAAATAGGCCTATAATTTGCCAGTACACTAGGATCTAGTTTTGGTTTCTTAATAAGAGGCTTGACAACCGCCAGCTTGAATTGCTATTGTATTTCTAATGTTATCTATTTTATCAGTGAAGAAATTCATAAAGTCATTACTATTTAACGTTGGTGGAATATTTGAATCAGGTGGCGTCTGGTAATTTGTTAACTTAGCCACTGTGCTAAATAAAAACCTTGGATTGTTTTGGTTATTTTCTATGAGTTTGTGTATATGCTCTGCCCTAGCAGTTTTTAGAGCTTGTCTATAGCTGGACATACTGTTTTTCCATGCAATCCTAAAAACTTCTAAGTTAGTTTTTCTCCATTTGCGTTCAAGACTACGAGTTACTTTCTTGAGAGAGTGAGTATTACTGTTATACCATGGTACAGTACGTTTTTCTCTAACTTTTTTCAATTTGATCGGGGCAACAGCTTCTAATGTATTAGAGAAAATAGTGCCCATGTTGTCAGTAATTTCGTCTAATTCATGTGTATTTTTGGGTACAAATAGCAGTTGAGATAGATCAGGCAGGTTATTTGCGAATCTTTCTTTGGTGGCTGGAACAATAGTTCTGCCCAGACGGTATCGCTGCGACATATAGTTAATATCAGTTATACGCAGCATGCACGATACAAGGAAATGGTCTGTAATATCATCACTTTGAGGTACAATATCTATAGCAGTAAGATCGATTCCATGCGATATAATTAAATCTAGTGTATGATTAAAACGATGAGTGGGCCCGGTGATTTCATATGTGGATATGCGTGAACTTTTCAGTGCAAACGGAAGGCATCTCAGTATAAAAGGAAGCAGTGTGAGCGTAAATGGAAGTAACCTGTCTTTTTGTCGCATTTGCAATGATGGACATGTATCGTGCTTCAACTGAAGCAATTAGCATTTTGCTAAATGTTCTTGCTTTGCCCACTAATATTAGATCAGTTGCTAATTCAGTTGAATCAAATGTACTTAATTCCATATTTAAACATTCTCCTGGATATAATAAACTAATCTCAGATGTTTTTCCCATGTTTAAATTTTGTTTTTGTCACACTGTGTTCAAATTCTCCAAATGAAAATACAATAAAACCAAAATTAAAAGCTTTTTGATTCACAAAGCGTGTTTTACCGCATTCAGAGAGCATCGTCTTTGTGGGTATTTCTTGAAAATATAATTTGTTAACTCTTAAGTTTCGGTTGACTGTTAGGGAAAAACATCTGATATGTGTGCATTACACTCTGCTCTTGATTTAACTGTTTTTGTCATTGAAAACAGAAAACAGCATGAATGCTTCTTTTAAGAAGTTTTGTTTTATTTGCATCTTCGTAAATTTTTTTTTTAATAACAAAGATAAAACAAAAATAGCTATTTTGTGATTATTATTAAAAAAATAAGTGGAGGAAAAGATGCAAAGTTGATAGGTGATTTTGCTTTGGCAAACTTCAGAAATCTTTAATTTGATTTTTCCCATAAATCATTTTTAAGTTGTAGTTTTTTAGTTTTTTTGTGGGCATTGTGAAAATCAAAATAACTAATCTTTTGAAAATTTGCTCATTGCGATTCATTTTGCCAACACAGGAAACATTTAATTATTATGGTAATAATATACTTTAAAATAACTAAATATAATGTTTCCAGACACTTGGTGAATTTAGAATTTCGTACATGTAAAATACATTTATTTTAAAAGTAATATTGAATGTCACACTGTAGATAAAATTGTAAGCCAGTGCTTCACATTTGCTTTAGTAAATTGTCAACACAAAAATAATTATAGTTCTTTAAAGCATGACAAAGAAATGTTAAATCATAATAAATTAAAATGTACTTTATAAGAAAACTTTTTTTACAAAGTGAACTCTTTAAACATCTGTCTAACAATCATGAAAGTGTACTAAAGTGGCCTTTTATTTCATTAATATAATATTTTAAGAAGTACAATTGCATTTTCAATACATTTCAATACATTACAGCACTTTTTTTTGTCTACATAAATTGTAGAAATGGATATCAATACTTATAATACTCATCGTCTTCAAAACGTGTAAAAATCATTCAAAATGTGTTTCTGTGAAACTGCTCATGCTGTTTAGTTTTAATTTAGTTCCTCTTGCATTATCAGCACACATTTTTCCTGTTTAACAAATGTAAAGCTGCTTTGACACAGTCTGTATTGTATAAAGTGCGAATAAATAAAGGTGACATGACTTTAATCAGTAGCACATTTTCATTTCTTCTCTTTTCAGCCGAAGATAAGTCATTTGGGGTTGCCTCAAGGTCCGTCAGGTGAGAAGGTGGCAGTAGTTGCGGTGGATGACTGTGACATCGGCATGGCTGTGCGTTTTGGCAGTCAGATCGGCAACTACTCCTGCGCTGCCCAGGGCACCCAGACGGGACAAAAGAAGTGAGTTGATCCCTCTCTCTGTGTAAATCAAACAAGAACTCATTCTCATGATATTTAGCCTTTGGTAATTATTCATAATTACACTGCTGTTTACTCACTCACACCCATTCAGATTCCTTCAGGACACACATCCAAAAATCTTTCATTTGTGAAAGATCTTCTCATACTTAAGGTGGCAATTGCAGCATCAGATGTTGTTGCATGCTGAAACACGACTGTGCATTAAAACACTTAAAAGAAAGAACAACAGATAAATGTGAAGGTTTAACCCATAGCTCTAGTCTAATAAGCAACAACCTGTTTTATACATCATGGCAACATTCCATTCCCTATGGCTCTGTTGTCATGGACACAGCAATTGACAGACTGGCTAGGAGTCAAGCTCTCTTTCACCTGTCTTCTTTCTCATAAAGCTTTTTATCATGCTGTGATATTAAAGGATGTCAGTTGGGGTCAATGAGATGTACTTTTATTTTAAATTGTAATAATGTTTCACAATATTACTGTTAGACATTTACTAATACCTGATCAAAAGTGTGTGAACTGTACAAAAAGTACAAAAAGCATGGTTCTAAAAATCTATTAAAAGTACTATGCTGATGATGAAAATCCTTTCGCATGCACTGTACGCTTACCATAATGTATGCATAAAAACTCAAGTTTAATTTTAGTGCACAAACGAATGCATTAAAGTATGCTCCATTTGATATTGTCTAAAGAGGCACCTGACAAATTTGCACTAGAAAGGTTTATCTTTGTCAAATGTCTGTCAATATTTTCAGCTTTTGACAGTGGAAGGCAGGTCAGCTCACTAGATTGTGAGCTTTTGATGCCATTAACTTGTTGGAGAGTTTGGTAGCACATTTCAAAGTTTTGTTTTTCCTCTTCAGGTCTTTGGATCTCACTGGGCCTCTTCTGCTTGGTGGGGTGCCCAACCTTCCAGAAGATTTCCCCATACGGAACCGGGACTTTGTGGGTTGCATGAGGAACCTGATGATTGACAGTAAATCCATAGACATGGCCAGTTACATCGCTAACAATGGCACCACTGAAGGTCTGACACAAACATAACAATTCTAATTTATAGTGGGCATTGTGAACTTGTTTTATAGATTGCTTTTACTCAAAACCAATATATTTATTTACTGTCAGGTTGTCCGGCAAAGAAGAACTTCTGCTATGAGGGTTTGTGTCAGCACGGTGCTCAGTGTGAAAATAAGTGGAACACCTACTTTTGTGACTGTCCTGAAGGCCGGGGCGGCAAGAACTGTGATCAGGGTAGGTGGGACTATTTAGTAGCATGCATACATGTGTCTCATTAACATATGTTAATGTGTACATGTGTACACTTTCAGTTTTGATCGTACAGATAAGAGCAAAACATCAATCGAATCTGTAAAGGGTCTATTTTTTTTTGGATACAGACATAATGACAACAAAACTTTGTGCATTTATAAAATAAAGATAACAAACAAGGTGTGCTGTCTGCAGCCTTTATCTGCTGTGATCTTCATTTAGACACACGTCATTAAAATTAACTCAGTGAATACTCAACGAAGAGACATGAGATATATCTATAGGAAGCTTGACATGTCAAGCTAAACAAATTCTGCTGAAAACAAATATTCTGTGATAAAGTAATCCATATGAAAACAATGCAATGTCCGTTTTGCATGTCTCCCTTCATTATCTTCTAATGCGACCACGCCCCCGTGCTGAACGCACTTTTGAGATGATAATGTTTCACTGAAGTGCACGGCTTGAAAACGCCCATACAACAGAAGACAACGCAGCGAGAGTGTTCAAGTTTTTTTTATTTTACTGTTTGCTTCGCGATGAGAGGAATAAGACACAATTCACCCCAAAAAGATGTGACTTGGATTTCATCAGGGAAAAAAGAATGAAGTGCTTTATTCAGCAGAGATCATAAACATGAGTCTCTCATGAACATGAGTAAGTCTCTTTTTATTTATTTATATACTTGTACTAGTTTTCACATAACGTGCAAACATTTTACTATTTAGACTTTTTCCAAACTAAAATTCCTGACTAAATGTATAATCAAGTGAAATATTATGAAGTTTCAATAACAATATACACTACTATACCATTCAAAAGCTTGATGTAAATAATATACATTTAACAAATAAATTTAACTGTAACAAATGTAACAAACAATGTTGTTCTTTCAATTTATCCCTCCCAAAAAACCTGAAAAAATATTCTCAGCTCTTTTCAACATTAATAATAATAATAATAATAATGATAATGTAATAATAAAATCTCCATATTCATCGGGTAGAAGGAGGCGGGAACCTGCGCACAATCAAAATGAAACTTTAATAATCACAAAATAAACAAAACAGCGCACCAGCCCCTCACGGATGACTGATGCACGCAAATAAAAAGCAAAACATAAAATATAGCCCAGGACTGGTCCTCTCTCGTCCTTCACTGTTTAACTGCACTCAATGCACGCAAGTGAATATTAAATTATGTTGTGGGATAATCAAATATATTCAAAATAAACTACAAACATAAAATGATATATATATTTATTTTGTCCTCACATTCTTTTTTGTAACTCCCCCCTCTCAGTATGCGAGCCTTTGTCTTCTCAGGTTTAAATCACAATGATATTCATGATAGTTGACGGCTACTCGCATATGACTTTTACCAACAAAAAGAAAATTTTAAGTCTTAGAAAATTTTAATCAATATATTGTTTTCAGTAAGTGAGTAAACAAGATGATTTTCACATAATTTAGAAAGAAAAATTGTAGGCTACAAGCTCTAGTTCTCAAGAGAACCAATGTTTTTTATGTGTTTTATGGCCTTATTCAAATGATTTAATTTTTTTAGTTTTTCTCTAACCATGCATAACATTTTCCGTTTTCTCAAAAATACAATCATGTACATACATGCTGCTCACATATTATTATTATTATAGCCCAGTTTGTGCTGATTACAGTGAGATTAGACTTTAGCCATTTAGATATTTATAAAAAACTGAAAAAAGCACAAATGTCAGGGCAATGCAAAACTCCTCCAGGCCCCTAAAATACCCTTAGATCTCAGAGGGTTAACCTCTTATTCACATTAGAGCTGTAATCGGGCCATAAAAGTTAGGCCCGACAGGACCCGAGCCCGACAGTTTTCGGCCCGAGCTTGACAAGTACATTTTGATTGACAGCTTTTTAAAAGCCCGAATCCGTTTACAGCCCAACATTATTCAAATGTGTGGACACACACAGCTCTTTTGGCTTCTGTTAAGAATGAGTCATTTATGCATGTTTTAACATAATTTATTCATAACTAACGTAGACTAGACCACTTGGAAGTTGGAATAAAGAAATAAAATAAGCCCTCTGTGACATCTTATCATCTCAGCACTCTAAATAGACATAGGCTCATTTAGCCTATAAATAGACCAACACACTAATAAAAACTCTTTTTACATTAAGGTAAATACTCTGTCCACATTATGCATATAAGAATCAATTAAAAATTAGTTATCATTTGAAAAACCTTTAATCACAGAGATTAGGCTAAGCCTACATGTTTTTGTGGAGGAAAATTATTGAATCCACTGTAGATGTCTTCGCCGCATTCCTGCACTCCCTGATGGTGCATCATTATTCACTCATTATTCTCATTACAAACATGGTCAAAACTTTTCCTCAACTCAGACTTTGCTTTAGTTGCTGGTGCAACCAAAACGTAATTGCCAGAGACAACCCTCCGTTACACCTACTCAGCATTCATTTTCACATCTTTCTCACGCTAATCGAAACACATCACATGACTGCTCGTTTACCGCGCAAACCGGAGCGCAAGCCCGACCAGAGCCCGCGTAAGATGATATAAATTAAGCCTGAACCCGATCGGGCAAAGATCTTCAGCTCTAATTCACATAGTGTACAAACTGTTAAAACTCTCGTGAGCGTGATATACAGTATTGTTCAAAATAATAGCAGTACAATGTGACTAACCAGAATAATCAAGGTTTTTAGTATATTTTTTATTGCTACGTGGCAAACAAGTTACCAGTAGGTTCAGTAGATTCTCAGAAAACAAACAAGACCCAGCATTCATGATATGCATGCTCTTAAGGCTGTGCAATTGGGCAATTAGTTGAAAGGGGTGTGTTCAAAAAAATAGCAGAGTCTACCTTTGACTGTACAAACTCAAAACTATTTTGTACAAACATTTTTTTTTCTGGGATTTAGCAATCCTGTGAATCACTAAACTAATATTTAGTTGCATGACCACAGTTTTTTAAAACTGCTTGACATCTGTGTGGCATGGAGTCAACCAACTTGTGTTTTGGGTCATTGTCTTGTTGAAACAACCATTTCAAGGGCATGTCCTCTTCAGCATAGGGCAACATGACCTCTTCAAGTATTTTAACATATGCAAACTGATCCATGATCCCTGGTATGCGATAAATAGGCCCAACACCATAGTAGGAGAAACATGCCCATATCATGATGCTTGCACCTCCATGCTTCACTGTCTTCACTGTGTACTGTGGCTTGAATTCAGAGTTTGGGGGTCGTCTCACAAACTGCCTGTGGCCCTTGGACCCAAAAAAAACAATTTTACTCTCATCAGTCCACAAAATGTTCCTCCATTTCTCTTTAGGCCAGTTGATGTGTTCTTTGGCAAATTCTAACCTCTTCTGCACATGCCTTTTTTTTAACAGAGGGACTTTGCGGGGGATTCTTGAAAATAGATTAGCTTCACACAGACGTCTTCTAACTGTCACAGTACTTACAGGTAACTCCAGACTGTCTTTGATCATCCTGGAGGTGATCATTGGCTGAGCCTTTGCCATTCTGGTTATTCTTCTATCCATTTTGATGGTTGTCTTCCGTTTTCTTCCACGTCTCTCTGGTTTTGCTCTCCATTTTAAGGCATTGGAGATCATTTTAGCTGAACAGCCTATCATTTTTTGCACCTCTTTATAGGTTTTCCCCTCTCTAATCAACTTTTTAATCAAAGTACGCTGTTCTTCTGAACAATGTCTTGAACGACCCATTTTCCTCAGCTTTCAAATGCATGTTCAACAAGTGTTGGTTTCATCCTTCAATAGGGGCCACCTGATTCACACCTGTTTCTTCACAAAATTGATGACCTCAGTGATTGAATGCCACACTGCTATTTTTTTGAACACACCCCTTTCAACTAATTCAACTAATTGCCCAATTGCACAGCCTTAAGAGCGTGCATATCATGAATGCTGGGTCTCATTTGTTTTCTGAGAATCTACTGAACCTACTGGTAACTTGTTTGCCACGTAGAAATAAAAAAATATACGAAATCCTTGATTATTCTGGTTAGTCACATTGTACTGCTATTATTTTGAACAATACTGTATATAGTTATATATTCCAATAGATCCAAATGGCTCTCAATCCTTTGATGGACTTGTTCAGTGTTTAGGTGAGATTAGAGCTTGGTTGGCAAGCAATTTTTTTCATCTTAATACTAATAAAACTGAATGTGTTGTCTTTGGACCCTTTTCTGCTTCCAAGGAAATTATAAGTAGGCTATTGTCTATGAGGTTAAGTGTTTCAGATCATGTTAAGAATTTAGGTGTTATAATGGATTCAGCTTTAGTTTTAGAACAGGTTACTAATGTTGTGAAGGCTACCATTTATCAACACATAAGAATGATTTCTAAACTGAAATCAGTTCTCCCGTTTAAGGACCTGGACATTTTATTCATGCTTTTGTATCATCACGCATTGATTATTGTAATTATTTTATATAGGTATTTCACAGAGTTAATTATCTCATCTTTAATTAGTGCAAAATGCTGCTGTTAGACTTTTGACTCACACAAAGATGAGGGAGAGAATTAACCCCAGTTCTGTTTTTTTTTTTTTTTTTAGACTGGTTGCCTGTAAAATGTAGAATTGAGTTTAAGGTTCTCTTAATGGTTTTTAAAACACTGTATGGTATTGTTCCAAAATATTGGCTTTTAAATCTAGATTGAAATCGTATCTTTTTAGTATAGCTTTTACATTTTATTTTTCATTTTAAAGGGGGGTGAAATGCTCATTTTCACTCAATATCCTGTTGATCTTGAGTACCTATAGAGTAGTACTGCATCCTTCATAACCCCAAAAAGTCTTTAGTTTTATTATATTTATAAGAGAAAAATAGTCTGTAAAAAAAATAGTCTGTCTGAGCTCCTGGAGGCGTGACGTGTGGGCGGAGCTAAAGAATCACGAGCGCAAGTAGGCTTTTGCGTTGAGACCGCGTGTAAGCTGTGACATTACCGTGAGGAAAAAACCATCATCCAAAACAAACCATGGCTAACAGTCAGATTCAGCCGTATATTTATGATCCAGAATCAGATCCAGAGGCTGAAATTTAACAAGA
Organism: Carassius auratus; assembly: GCF_003368295.1. Taxonomy (NCBI): domain Eukaryota; kingdom Metazoa; phylum Chordata; class Actinopteri; order Cypriniformes; family Cyprinidae; genus Carassius; species Carassius auratus. The sequence goes on along the minus strand of NW_020528698.1, from coordinate 220,153 downwards.
GCAGCAGCAGCAACGACTACAGCAGGACGTCTCTATGTGGTATGTATTGAAACTCAGTGCCGGCCCGAGCCTCTTGGGGGCCCTAAGCAGCATTTGATTTGGGGGCCCCCCTCCCACCACGTGAAGTCACCTATGGTTGAAGATTATTGCCACAAATGTCACACTATAATGTTAAATTATAAATGAATACAGTGAGGTTATGTATTAATACAAAATAAATAATAAAACAATCGATACTTAAAATACTTTATTCTTAAACTTTTGAATACAAACTTGAACAAAACATGAAATAAATAATTTGTAAATGTGCATTAAATATGCAATCTTTTATATAAAACCAAAATAGACAAACATAAATATAATCAAAATTATAATTTTCAAAAAAATAGATAAATTAGAAACATAAGAATAGCAAGGGTTCAACGATGGCAATTATACAACAATCACCTCAAAATCGTTCCTTCCTTGCTTTTCTTGAGGCAAAGTCACTGATGACTGATGATCATCATTGTATGGTATTGCTTGGCCAACTTTGTTATTAATACTAATAACTGCAAGTCCACTTAGTCTTTCCTGGGCCATTGATGATCTCAAGTATGTTTTAATCAATTTGAGCTTGGAAAAGCTCCTCTCTGCTGAGGCAACTGTCACAGGCAGAGTGCAGGCTATCCTGAGAGCTACCCAAAGATTTGGGTAAAGCTCACACATCTCATTTTGTGAGAGGTATGTGAGAAGCTCAAGGGCGGTCATCATAGTTTGGGGAAGTTCAGGAAGACTCTCAATCTCTACAGCCAGTGCACTACCATCAATATCAGCCTCCTCTCCACAAGAGAGTTTTTCCCCAAGAAGCTCACATTGTTCCCTCCGGACCTTCCGATCTAGCTCCCTAAAATTGAGCAGATCTCCAAAGTTTTCTTTAACCTCACTTAGAGACTTAAATCTATCCTCCAACGACTGAATGCTACAGTCCACTACAGCATTAAAAAAGGACACTTCTAGCCTCTTCATAGCATCCACTATCGGCTCATCTGCAGCCTCATAGGCAAAGTGCCTTTTTGTAGAACGCAGTCGCTTTTCTTTCAGCACTGCTTCTGTGTTCATCTGCTCACAAATTTCTTTTGCAGATGTCTGTGCATCACAGAAGCCTGTTTTTCGGTAACTGATGAGTTCGGCTTTGTTCTTTTGTACAAGGTTAACAGCTACATCAAGCTGCATGTTGGTTGACTGTAGAAGCTTGCTAGTGATGTTAATTTTAGACAAAATGTCACACCAGACAACACAACAAATCTGAAATCTAAATGAACCTATTTCTTCTGCAAGGGAGTTGGCTTCAACAGCCACTACAGGGTCAGTCGCTTTATTTCTAACTTCTAGCAGGGCTTCCCTCACCTTCTCTGAGTGGTAGCGCAAAGCTTCAATGCTTTTTATCCGGCTTTCCCAGCGCGTCTCACTCCAGGACTTAAGGGTGAGGTAAACAAACTTACTACTTAATTTTTGAAACTTTATCCATGTTTAGCATGGGAATCCAACTCTTTAACAGTGTAAAAAACTCAGTATGCATGAAATAGCATTTCACCCCCCCCCCCCCCCCTTTAAGTTTTATTTTTGTGATGGTATGTAATGATGCTGGAAAGGTATTTGGTCAACGACAAAATTTGTATTGTATTGTTTTGTAACTGTTTCACCATGCTTGTTGCAATGCATTCTGGGATTGCCATCTCTGTTAAAGATACAGCAAAGTTGTCTTAGATTTAACTAATTAGATTCTATCTTAGAACTTATAGTAACAATTTTTAAGTAGACTGCTCATTTGGTTTTTGGGACATAATTTAATTATCAGTTTTGGAGTAACTGACAGTCTAGTTTAAAATGACTGTTCCCACACATGCTCGGAGCTACAGGAAGTACAAAGCCTTCTGTTCTTACCTCTTTCTTTGTGGATTTGTGAAGGTAGCACTCTTGCGGTTTGGAAAAACATGCTTGTTAAAGTTTACAGGCCAATACATTTGCCACATTTACCATCTTTGGCAGTCAATACTGATACATACTCAACAGAACTTTACACACTGCTTTACAATGCTACTGTGATTAATTGGCAGATGTGTTTGAAAGTGGGTGTGCTTGCATGTGTTGGAACAACCCGAATGATAATATACCTAACATCCCCACTGGCTGTTTTTTGTGGTTTGACATTATGTAAGTCCGAACAAGAAGGGATAGCATGATACTTGCTGTTCTCTTTTAGGTCCCTCCACAGGCCTGTTGGGGCATTGCTCATTTATGAATTCTGGATGATCAAGTAATGTCATCATCTAACATACAACAGTGTTGACTGAAACAGCCTTCTCTAATTTTATGTTTTGGCAGGGAAGCGTGCCTGCCAAGAAAGGGTATTATTTTTGATGCTAATTAAATGGATGCCTGAAGTAGCCCCAATTTTTGTTTTCATTAAAAGATAGCTCTGTTTTATAGCTAATGGCAAAGCATAATTTAGTTATTATCACCTCTACACTTGTGCCATAGCACAAATAGAGTGTTCATCTCAAGTAAAATATGTAATTCTGCCTGCATAGGATGGCAGTTCCTAGGCAACTTCTCAAAATTCAGTCACATTAATGTCATTAGGAAATAATTGATACTTCAGTTCATTTTGTAGGGATACCATGCGTGCTATTTTTCCCCATACATGTCCTGGCCAGGATTTTATATTGCCTAAAATATCCAGGTTTTGGTTTCCTGTTTTCATACTTGCTTTCAACTTGAAGCAGCACTGTGCAGACTGTGCAGTTTTCTGTAGATCCCACCTTCTCATGTGCCATGATTAACCAATGCATGTTCATTGCTACTTTTCGATTATTACCTACAGCAAGTATAAAAACAGGAAACAAACCAAAAACCTGGATATTTTAGGCAATATTGAAATCTTGGCCAGGACGTGTTCTGGAAAAAGAGCATGAATGGTCACCCTTCATTGTACTGTATTTACCGGTGCTGATCATATAATTAAAATCTAATCAAAAAGTTGATTGAGTTCACTAATTCCATTCTAAAAGTGAAACTTGTATATTATATTTATTCATTACACACAGACTGATATGTCAAATGTTTATTTATTTTAATTTTGATGATTATAACTGACAACTAAGGAAAATCCCAAATTCAGTATCTCAAAACATTTGGATATTATAAAAAGGTTAAATATTGAAGACACCTAGTGCCACACTCTATTCAGCTAATTAATTCAAAATACATGCAAAGGCCTTTAAATGGTCTCACAGTCTAGTTTTGTAGGCTACACAATCATGAGGAAGACTGTTGACTTGACAGTTGTCCAAAATACGACCATTGACACCTTGCACAAGGAGGGCACAAAAGGTCATTGCAAAATAGGCTGACTGTTCACAGAGCTCTGTGTCCAATTACATTGATAGAGAGGGGAAGGGAAAGAAAAGATGTGGTAGAAAAAAGTGTAGAAGCAATAGGGATAACTGCACCCTGGAGAGGATTGTGAAACAAAACCCATATAAAAATGTGGGGGAGATATGCAATATGCAAGACATGGGTTCCAGCTGTAGCATTTCTTGTGTCAAGCCACTCTTGAACAACAGGCAGCGTCAGACGTGTCTCCCTAAAAAAAGGACTGGACTGCTGCTAAATGGTCCAAAGCTATGTTCCCTGATGAAAGTAAATGTTGCATTTCCTATGGAAATCAGGGTCCCAGAGTCTCGAGGAAGAGAGGAGAGGCACACAATCCACGTTGCTTGAGGTCCAGTGTAAAGATTCCACAGTCAGTGATGGTTTGGGGTGCCATGTCTGTGAGAGAAGAGGAAAAAATCTATATGTCGTCCAGGTAGACATATATGAATTGATCAATCATATCTCGCAGCACATCGTTGACGAATGCCTTGAAGACTGCTGGGGAGTTGGAGAATCCGAAGGGCATAACCAAGTATTCAAAGTGCCCTCTGCCTCCTCCTGAAACACAGACATAGAAACAGACAGACAAGCAGACACTAGACAAGACTCATGACATTGATTAGTCCAGGCCAGAATAGAATTGGAATTGGACCAGTCTATTTTGGGGTTGTGAAGGAGAAGCCAGGGGTGACCAAGGACTATGGGTGCCAGTGGAGAGTCAAGAATGTGGAAGGAGATAGTCTCAGAGTGGTTACCTGATGTGATGAGGGTGATGTCTTCAGTGACGTGAGATATGACCAGTAGTTTCTGTTCATTGAGGGCGTGAACCATGATGTGGTGCGTGAGGGGTCTGAGGGGAATGTGTAGTCTGTGTGCCAGTCTACTGTCCAAGAAATTACCTTCCGCCCCTGAGTCCAGTAGTGCTTGACAGTCGTGAATCTGTGCTGACCATCTTAGTCTTACCGGGAGGAGTGTGGATGATGATGAGGTCTTCTCGGCGGAGATCCCACTTGATATAGCCTCATACGTACTACCGGGCTTGGCCTTTTACCGGACAGGTGTAAGCGTGATGCCCGGTTCCCTCGCAGTAAAGGCACAGGGCCAGGAACCTCCGCCTCTCCTTCTCCTCCTGGGAAAGCCGAGCTCGCCCTACCTGCATGGGCTCGTGATCGTAGGAGGGGCTGGACACGCCCCCGCCGCTGGCCCGCATGTCAGTCTGGGTGTGGAACTGGATAGGTTTCATCGCTCCACTCGCGTCAGACATGCATCAACCAGCAAAGCAAGTTCAATAAGCCTGTTTAGAGAAGTCGGAAGGTCCAGGGCGTAGATCTCTCTCTGGATGCGGTCAGCCAGCCCATGCAGGAACATGTCCCACTGCGCCTCCTCGTTCCAATGACACTCCACCGCCAGAGTTCGGAACTCGATGGAATAATCCGAGACGAATCTCTCATGCTGATGTAGCTCAGCGAGCATCCTCGCCGCCTCCCTCCCGGCGACGGCCCGATCAAAGACTCACCCTCATCTCGGCGGAGAGTGTCTGGAATGAGGCGCAGCATGGATCCTGGTTCTCCCACACCGCTGTTCCCCATAATGCCGCCCTCCCAGTGAGCAGGGTTAATACGAAAGCCACCTTGGCGATGGTGTGGAAGGAACGAGCGGTGTGAGCGGCGCAGTGGGAACTTGTAGCAGCTGTAGTTGTTGGTTGAGCTCGGACACCTGCGCCACCAAAGCCTGAACTGCGCGACCAGTGTCGTTAAGATTCCTCTCCTGGGAATCCATCCTCCGAGCACTGGCGCTGATAAACTCTTCCAGGGCGGATGGTTGATTACTCACTGCCTCCATTGTTGGTCAGATCGTTCTGTGACGTGTATAATGGAGGACAGGAGGCAAATGCAAGTAAGAATGTTTATTGAAGGTTTGTAATGATGAGGAGATGTCGGAGGGTGACGCAGGAACCTCGATTGCAGCACAGACAGGTGAGTTGGTGACTTGAGTGCGCTGGTAGAGGTGATGGTGGTAAAAGATCCAAGGTGAAGCTGTAATCCACTGTAGATAGGAACCGTGAACAAGGCACGAAGCAGAAGAGCAGGAAGACGAACTAACATGAATCATGAAGGACCTCAAACAATGATCTGACAAACAAGAGACGAAAGACAGGGCATTAAGTAGGCTGGTGGAATGAGCTGCAGCTGCCCACATGAAACAATCAACATGACGTAACATGAGACGAGCAGGAGATGGTGCATTCATGAACCATGACAATGTCATTCTGCTGTAGTTGGTCCACTGTGTTTTCTGAGGACCAAGGTCAACGCAGCCATATCAGAAAGTTTTAGAGCACTTCATGCTGATTTCATTTTCCAACAGTACTTGACACCTGCACACAGTGCCAAAGCTACCAGTACCTGGTTTAACCTCTTAGTCTGCATCCCGACGCCCTTGTCCTCAAAGCCACTCAACTCGCACGTGTCAGTGTTTATGAATAGATTAAATGAAACGGGACAAATTTAATCTTGACAATCTATGTATCATTATAAAGATCCAAGCCTCAAGCATCGACGACAGATCACTGTTTTTCAATGGAAAGCTTATAAAGACTGTATTTGCTACATTTGTGTAAGCAGTACACATAAAAAAACATGAACAAAGGAAACGCTGTACATACCAGATCCATCGTAATAACGAGTCATAAACACATCCACAGCTGTAAATCTCGGTTTAGTTAGAAAGGTAAGGAAGGGTCCACTGAACGACATCTCATGAAGCACGTTTAGTCCAACGAAGCAATAACGTTGTAATATGGATCATAATTCCTTTGTTTACATTTTATTTCTTCAGCGACAGAACTGTTTGTGTCCGTTATGGAATAACTCATGGTCGGCAACTGCGTCTTGGTAGTAAAAGCACGGCATGGTTTTGCAGCGTACAGTGTCACAAACAGAATGAGGCGATCCACCGGAAAAAAGAATGAATGAAAAATAGGCGGAAGATAGTTTATTTGAATTTGGCGCTCCCTCGTGATGCGCTCTGACGCACCTGTCAGCTGATGGAGGCGGAACTTACAGTGATGGCATTTCCTTTGTTTGTTTTATTTTTAAATAAATGTATCTGCATTATTACCATCTGTTTAAGTGCAAATCAGCCCAAATGAGCTCGCTATTACTGTATGATCATGGCTATCAAAGTGAACACGTCTATATGAATAGAGAGAGTGGATTATTTACTTTATGGCACATTTGTGTTATTACCATCTGTATAAGTCACCATCAGCACATCAGCACTTATTTGCATCGTAATTCATTGTAAAAGATGCATTTCTAGCAATCTCAGGATGTTCTGTAATTGGCAAACAAAGTTAAATCTTTTTTTTTTTTCTTATCATTCTTATTTTTCTTACTCAAGTTATTCTTATTGTATTTTTCTAGTGCTCAAATAAATCACTTATATGATGTCTAAGTTTCTGTCTAGTGTTTTATAATTGAAAAAAACTATGCACTGGTATGTTTACTGACTAAATAGTTTGTAGAAGCCTTCAATACTATTGGGAAATATATTTTCTTATATTTGGGGGGTGGGGGTTGTAGACATAGTCTCAGAAAAATATTTGCAGGAGTCTCATTTTTCATGATATTTTATTCAGATTTGAAAGAGAAACTCATGAGACATTTGGCTTTCAACCCATTACTTTTCTAGATTGCTCCAGGACTCATTTAATGTATTTTTATATCAAATAAAAGAATATTTAAGAGTGGTAAAAAAAAAAAAAAAAAAAAAAAAGGAACTTTAGTGTCTATAACTTTTAATATTTGTGAGCATTATCAAATCTGGTTGATAAAAAGTGAAGCACAAAGGGTCTTCTTTCTAAAGACACCACAATTATGTTTGTAACACACTGAAGTAGGAAACTATTACAATTATAAATTTGGTAGAGCACTTTCATCTCTGAGTCCCATAATGGGTGTAAGGGAAACAGGTCAATTTAGCTCAAAGGGAATCATTTTAGATTTTAAAGGGAATTTGAACAGAATCACTGTTTCACGGCTGTTCACGGAGACGCGCCTGCGGTTCAGTGAACGAGCCGTTTAACATCAAATCTGCGCTGGATACTAATATTCAAACTATAGTGAAAACACTATCAATTAGCACAGTAACAAGATCGGCAGTTTAAGACATTAACTTGTAAGCACAAAACACAAGATACTTCTCTTTTCAATATGAATAAGGCTTTATTAGATAAATCTAAGACATATAAACTAATCTAACACATAAACGCACGCATACGCACATTCACACAAGTTGCAGGAAGGTCGAAAGTTAGGGAAAGATGAGTTTAAGAGAATGGAAATATGGAATCCCAAGTTAACAGCAATACGTTAAATTGCATAGACATGAACAACCATCAATCACGTAATTAGCGCTCGCATTGAGTTCCTCAATGGGGTTAAAATTATATTAGATACACCAGCACAACAAATATCTGGGAATACGTTGCCTTCGTTTGCTGTGAAAGGGACTCCAGTTGAAAGGGGTATCCCGGTGTCGCTGATTGGCTGGAAGTTCAGTTGGCTGAAGTGACGTCTTGGGGAGCCCGTGCTTGGGCGTTGGCTCAAGCTGGAGTTGTGTGGCTGGTGGGAGTTCAAACGCGCAGACGAGGTCGACGTTACAAAACTTAACTCAGAACACGAAACTCTCAAACGGAAAAGAAAAGAAATAAAGTTTGACGAGACTAGGTTGTGTTCCTTCTCATTGTGGAATAGTAGCAGCAGGCAGGCACGCTGGAACCGTGCTCAAAGAACAATGATGACTAACCGCATGGCTAGATGCTACAAGCTAAAGCTAGGTAGTAAAGCTACAAGCTAAAAGCTAAGAGCAGGCATGACTAATAGCATGACTGATAGCACGAGCAAGGCTGGAACTAAAAGCAGACATGGCTAATAGCAGCAGCTAGGGACTAAAAGCAGACTAAAAGCAAGGCATGACTGATAGCACAAGCAATGCTAGAACTAAAAGCCAAATTTCATGGGGTCCCAACGTATTTAAACTTCCTTGTTGGCCACCCCTCAAATGTTGGCTTGACCAATCAGATATGGTCTTGAGTCTGGGGTATCATAAATCATTCGTTTATCTTACCAAGCATGTGGTTCTTGCCTCACAGGGTCTAATTTTGGACATGATTCCTATAACATGATTATGATATATTTTACAAATAAATGATTGTCAGGACAATATCAAGCAAGAAAATTCGATTATGTCAATACTAGACATGACTATGTATCCTATAGTTATCAAAAGACATACACAATAAGTGATTATACATGATAGTCAAATGTGTGGGTTACACATAAATGAATATGGAGTTAAGCAATGGAACGATTCATTTACAAGTCTTTTTGAGTTCATTCTGGTCCATATATAATGTATAAAAAGCAGTTTCTTTGCCATTCTCTGGCAAAGGGACTTTTCTGTGAAGACAAAGGTTTAAAGACCTTCCCCCTTAGGAATTTCAGTCTGGTTTCACTAGGTGTGGGGGGGGGGGGAGTCAATGGGACTTGTGCAGTACTCTCGTGGGTTTCCATGTGATGTCCAGCGTTGCATTTCAATTATGAACAACAAATTTGACAATCTCTTCTTCGAATTGAAATTGTAAATAAATGCTCTAATGGTGTTCATGTTGAAAGCTGTTGTGTGAACAAGTTGGTTGGTTGGTTATCTTGCTTGGTTCTTGTGGCACTAGAACTGATTTATGACTTCCTGAGGAGTTCGGCTCTCGTTTCAATGCACACAGCTCTGATAGACTCTTTGATTTGTCTGGTTTGACTCATTTCTGCTACATATATCCCCCTTTCGATCGGCGAGGTGTTTAGGTGAAGACATCGTCGATCGCTGGAGAAACAAAGGCAGAAGAAGCAGACAAACACAGCAAACAGCAAGACAACACCTCCATGACAGTTACTGTACTGGTGCAGGCATCAGGTTATTTAGGTACACGTGGTTAAGTTCAATTAGTCAATGTAGTTTAGCAGATTGAGGATAGTTTAGATCGTCTTGGAAATTGTTTTTATTTTGATTCATCAATCAAATTTGTGGTTAACTTTGTTTGGTTCTTCTAGGTTGTCTTACTTTACATGTTTACCATTAGTTTTCTAGTAATTTCATTTTCAATTCAATGAATTGACCTATCATGCATGGAGCTCTCTGGCTTCCATTCAGTTTAGAGTGGCTGGCGGATATTAGGTGTTGCGAGTCAATCCTAATATCAGACCTTCGACCCTCGCAGGGTGTCTAGGCATTTCACCTACTCAGGAAAGAGGGGAAGGAGAAGGATAGGTAGAAGAAGAACAAAACAAAACAAGGCTGCTGTGGGTTTTCCTAGCATGTGTTACAACTACTATTGAGCTAGGATGTCAGGTGCAGCTAGTGTGTCATGAACCTTAACTTAGTGTCAGGTGTTCTACCTATTGTGAGGATGGCTGCACGTTTCTTCATGGTGGGTATGTGTAACTTTGTTACACTAAAAGTTGGATATTCTACCTGTGGGAAGAATATGTTTGTTGACTGTGTTATCAGTAGATGTGTTTACCTCTGGGTGTAGGTAATGTTGTGTGTTACTGGTGTAGTGCATGTGTGGTCAGATCTGTTCAAGTCTGTGTTGTCTCCCCCTTTTTCTAGCATGTCACTGAAGACTGGCTCTCTGCATCCTTGGCTTGAATGAGGGCGTGTCCATGGTCTAATGAGGGGTCAGTCCAGCAAGGCAGGAAGTTCTTTAGCAGACAGTCGGAGGCAGTTTGGCATGGCTGTGTGAAGCTGAGTTGCAAAACTTGTCTCCTATGTTGCATTCTTCTTGTGATGCCTTCTGGCTGTAGCAGACTTTCTGACCTTCTGTGCTCTGGTGGTTGCTGTTGCACAGACAGGGAATTTGGAACTTGGAGTTGGAGTTCATTTGACAGTTTGTTAGTGACTGTGTTAGGTGTCTGAGGTGATGTCCTTTAGTACCTCAGATTTTTCATCAACAGTTGGCCGTTAAAGGCTTGTTCATTCTTGGTTGTTGTTGAACAGGTGCTTGTCATCTCTGATGTGGTGCACCAGGGGATCACCGGCCTTCCGTTCTGTCGCTGGTCACAGCGAGCATGACTCAACTTTGTGGTCATATGCATGTAAATTGTCGTGAAGGAACTCTCTTAGTTGTTCCATGACTTGTTCCGTGTCTTCTAATGGTAAGCGGTCATGTTCTTGTGCATACTCAGCACTGTGCATGTCTGAGTGGTGCTGAGGTGGGTTTTGTTGTCGCTTACCCACACGAGTTGCTCTTGGATGAGTCAGGTGATTACCTTTGGATATCTGGTTAGGTTTCCAGATGTTATCCTTTTGGTTTCTTGAGAAGCGTGGCTGGTACCATGGATTTTTCCAGCAGTTGGGCTGAAAGCGGTCGTGGATATGGGCGTCACGTTCTCTGTGCTCTTGATGGAAGACTCTGGTGTTGTGATGCCACTGGGTGTTGTCCAGTGCAAGGCTTGAGTCTTTGTTGACAGAGTTCAAGAGTGTGGATGTTTTGTTACCTTTCTTTGAGGCCACCTTCTGCTTGTTATAGGCCTTCTGTGTTAGGTCACGCAACTGTTGGATGGTCATGGAGTTCGGACAGGCCTTGACACCTAGATGGTGACTGACTCCAGAGTGCAGATTTCTTAGGAAGAGGCTTTTGAAGTTCACATCCTCTTCAAGGTCAGGGCTGTTGTAACAACATTGAGTTTTACATAGTAATTAACTCAAATGATATATATAGGGAATTTGAATTATTAATCAAGAATTTGATTAATATATATCTCAGATGACAGTTACATTTAATTTTATTGATTATGAAAAATAGCTCAATTGCCAATACCAATACTAATCACAGGGCACTGTAATTTACTCATTAATATGTCAATATTACATTCTTCATATCAATTATTGTGATATCTCTTACTGTAAATTATTGCAGATCAAACCGTGGTATGTCCAGCACACCACTATAGACCTATCAATTTTCAATAAAGTTATCACGCCTTATAATTCAAGGAAAAGTATTCTCTGGCCATGAAAATATTATCCTATCCTTATGATAAATTTAGTTTCTAAATTTAGAGCTTGTAGCTAAAGACCAAAACATTTCAGTGACTCGTAATGTGAGTGGGGTGGAGTCCAAAGCCAATCATTTTATATATGGGTTTTTAATAATTAAACTAGTAATACATCAAACTACAAATCACACAGAGTAAATATGCGTACGACAATACAAACAGTAAGCTTTATACAATACATAACGAATCCAAATAAAAGAGAGAGAAAGAGAGAGAGAGAGAGAGAGAGAGAAAATAGAATGGAATCACATAAGGAACTCAGGTATGAAAATCATAGTCAGTAACTTTTAGAACCAACAACAAATCAGATCATAACAACACTTTAAACCAGCATTTAAATCTCCATAGAGAAAGTGATACTTGCAGAAGTGTCCCATGTGAGTGTGGCGTGAGATCGGCGTCGAGCTTGTGAGCTTTGCGCGTTGAAACAGCCATGTGCCATGAAACGGAGGCCATGTGACGCGCGTGCACGCTGCGCTTGGCGTGAGCGTGGAGCACGTGGTCCTTTGTTCTGTCCTCGCGCGGTATTTGAAAGGTTCAACAAACATTGTTCCAGAATTCGTCTTCCTTGCGTGGAGAGGCGAATAGTTTAATAAACTTAGTAAAGAAAAGAAAAGAAAACGAACGAAACGAAAGCTTCCAAAGGAGCCATTAAAATGGCTTTTTCTCTCAGCCCCTGTGCTGAGGGGGTTCGCGCTATGAGCGCGGCCTACGGCCGCGCGGAAGCAACGTTGGAGAGCAGCGTGTCCGAGAACGGAGAAGAGAAAGAAGAGCAAAAAAAAGCCAAGAGGACAAGAGAGAGGCGGACCTTGTTCGGTCGACTCTTATAGCTTGAGATGTTCACGCCCATTTTCGAGGGAGCATCCAATGAATGTCCGCGATCTGAAGCGGAGGGAAAGTTCCTTTGTCTCGGTTGAGACAACCCCCTGATGATTTAGGGCCTGTCCGATTTCATCAGGAATATTAAAACAAGTTCATTATTCCAGATTAAATACATTTTTCATTACTTTGCTTTAGATAAGTGGGTCTGTCAAAGCATGACGATTAGAACAAGACTAGACATAATATATAAATGACCAAAGATCTAATTTTTAGATCGAATTACACATTTAAAGATTTGTTTAACACATGATAACACTGCAGATGTTGGGAAACATCTAAATGTACCAAAAGGGAATACGTAATACATTTATACAGCATAAAAACTAACAGGTAACAAATTCATTCCATAGAATGCATTGGGGAGAAGATTTGGCTTCTCTCCTCTCCAGTGTGGTCGTAAACTTTACGACCTGCAAAAGTGGGGGTTGCAGAAACATGGCTCTCTTTGAGGAAGTTAAAGTGAGGAAAGACATTTCCTAAAGTATAAGCTTGCAACTTATACTCTTCACATAACAAGGATTAACCATTTTATGCAATCCATAAACATAATTAAAATACATATTAATAATAAAATGAAAGTAAGGAACTTATACGAAAAGTTCCTTTGTCTCCAGTGTTGGAAGAATTTGGGTTGGGGGTTTTCGTTTCTTCTTTGAAGCTCGCATGGGCATCGTAAATAGTTTAAGTCCAGCCAGGCTGGCATTTAGTACCAACAGTCTGAATTTATAAAACAGAATTTAACCCATGAATCGCTGACCTGCATATCTGTTACATCTCCCCCTTTCGTCAGATGAAGTCCCTGTGTGGACATCATCGGACGGCAATCATCAGGATGGGCAGATGAAAGGTGAATCGTGATGGTCATGTAGCAGGTGGGTCATGATGGCAGGTGGTTCCTGAAGCTGAGGACTCCCCTTGATGAGGTTCGGTGTTGTCTTTGACTTGGCACCCCCTTTCCGGGGATTCCATCGGGGACCTCCAGCCACAGTTGTCGTGAGTTTGGCTGTAGAGGTTTGCATCTCGTTGAGTACCCTGTATAGGATGAAGGTTACGCCAAGAGTCAGGGCGGGACCAATGACAGTGGAGATGCCCCGTGCAGTGTCGGCAGCAGTCCAGGCTAGGACCGCAGATGACTGGTTCAGAACGGGCTGTCGAGGCTGTGCTTGGAGGGCTGTGTCGACAGGAGTAATGTCAATGTGTTGGGTGGTACCTTTCAGTACTTGGTCCAGCAGGTTGGCACGGGTGGCGGTGTCATGCTGGTCGTAGGTCAGCATAGCTGAGCGCACAGGAGTGTTGACGAGCCATCTGTTACCCACAATCTCTGCTTGCGTTTCTGTGACTTGTGTACGAGGCTTGGCTTCGGCAGGGCAGCGCGTATCGCTGACCCAGGGTTGCAGCTCGCAGATTCCTTCAGAGTTGTGTCTGAGGAAGAGTTTGCTAAGGCAGAGATAATGAATGTCTTTGGTTAAAGTACACATGTGCATGTTTGGGGCCAGGTACAGCTGTGTGTTGCTGTCGTGGTAGGCCACCACATTTGGAATGTGTGTTTTGGTGTGGGTGTTGCTCTTCCACATCCTGACACTGACAATGTCTTTAGGTCTGTAGACTTGGTTTGACTCGCTGATGAGTTGGTTCAGGAGCACGTTCACTTCTCCCTGTTTGGGGTTTGCGTGCCGTAGGACGGCGCTATCCAGAGAGTTGGCCAGGTGCATTCGTAGCAGGTCAGCTGGCATGGTGATGGTGTAAGACAGCACAGTTAACACAAGGCTTAAGGGTATCATGTATGGTGGGGTTTTACTCGTGGTTAGGCTGTCTTTGGAGGAGCTAACCTCCCACAGCATGGCTGTTGTTAATGCTGTTAACAGCTGAGTCTGGGTAAAGTCCTTCTGGAAGGCAGTAAACAGTGGTTTCAAGGAGTTTACAGTCTGGTTCGCTGCATTGACACTGGACATAACAATGTTAAACATTCTGGCGGCAGCAGCGGCTCTAAGCAAAGCTCCCGGGAACTGTTTGGAGCGGTGGTGGTGTCCACCTAACTCCATTTGTGTAACCGTCACTTTCTCATGTTGGCTGAACAGGTGTTTGACATCGGCCTCAGTGTGAGTGAGGGAGTCCTCTCTCCATCGGAACCTTGTACAGCTGTATTCGGTTACAGTGCTGGGGTAGTGTGCCCTGTCATCGGTAGTCAGGAGTCTCAGCGGTTTTCTCGGTGGCAGCTGTCCTCTCTTTGGCTGACAGCACAGCACGGCAAACCACAGCAGCATCCTGGTACAGATAATAGGGAGAGAGAGAGAGAAAGGGGAGAAAGAAACAAACAAGGCCTGTCTTTGGTTGGACAGGACAGTCTCTTTGCTTCGTGGGCGGCGACTGGGTTTAGCTCGCCCTCGCCCATGTTTTGCCACATCTTGCTGCTGGCATGACGCTTGCCTCAGTGTTGTGTCAGTGGCTCTGGTGCTGCGTGGTGCAGCACATGCTGCGTCATGGAAATATTGGCAGTATCCCCCTTTTGCTCCGTGGCATTACACGCCCTGGCATTGTGATGTCAGACGGTGCACAACCCACAATATTGTTCTGTGCACGCAGCATGGTTTGTGTATCATGCAGTGGTCTGGGGCTTTGGTTGTCAGTGACTGTAGACTGGTTGCCAGGGTGGATGGAGGGGTCTGAGAGGTGGTAAAACAAAGTCATTATCAAGGTTTCAGAAGCCCGCATGTCCGCTATGTTGGTCTGTGTAGACAACGGAGCCTGCGTAAGCGATTCTGAGGTAGGCAGTTTAGCTAGTAAAGTTCTTGTGCTGTGTGTAATCACTTCAACCTTGAATGTGGGTGGGTGGGTTGGGAGTGACCACAGAATGTTGTTTAGTGTGCCAGTTTTGGCAAGGGTGTCAGTGTGATCTTTAAAGTCCTCGTCTAGACTTGGTAACTTTGAGTGTCCTTTTTCCTTCTTCCAGTACACGATCACATTGTGTGTTTTTGTGATGTTATCACATTGCTGGAACAGGTGTTGGTGTTTGACATGCTTGTTTGCAAGTGTGAGTCCGAGTTCCACACATTCAGGTGAGGATTGGAAGAAACCCAGCGTGTGGTGTAAGGTTTGACCACCTTGCAGGTTGAGCCGAACAGCGACCCCTTTGGTGTAAGCTGGTACCACCGTACCCTGTTTGTTGACTAAGGTACAGAGGCTTGAACTTGGGCCTGTTGTTAGGGCGTTGTACTCATGGCTGGCTGCTGGGGTTCCCGTGACCTCTGTGACCTGACCGTCTGGCTCTGTGGGAGTTCCCGTGACCTCTGTGGCTGGAGAGAAAGAGGTTCTCGCACTTGAGCAAAGTCTTTTAGCTGTTTGAAGTTCAGAAAAGGGTCAAAGTGTTCTAGCAGGTCTTTGTCGATGAGCAATGTATGAGTGTTCATTGGTGGGACATACATGGGATGTATTAGACTCATCGGAACGAATGTCAGGTGAATGGAAACAACCTGTTCAAACTGGATGTCATCCTGTCTGTACACCTGTACATTCAGTTCATAAGTTTGAGGTGTAAGAGTTCGATCTTGTCTCTTAGCTTCAAATTGGAGTCTTTTGAAAAGGTAAGATGAGATCACCGTCAGGTTTAATCCTGTGTCGATCAGGTCTTCCCTGTTGACTCCTTTTTGACCCACCCCCTTTTTGACAGGGCTGCCCAGGAATGTTGGCATTAGGGCAGGTGGGACGATCGGTGGGTGATGAGGACCGGTCTTGTGTAGCTCGCTGCGAAGGCAGGTAGTCAAAACAGCATTTTCTGGTACCTTGTGTTTGTGGTACCTGGTGTGAGGACCTGTGCTGTCTCGTTCAGTTAGCTGTAGCTGTTGACTGTGGAGCTCGGGCAGTGTTCTGGGTGCTTGGCTCATCTTCCTTGCGAGTATTCATGTGAAGAAGATCTTTCAGCACCCTCAGGATCTCTGCTGTCTCAGACGTGGCTGCACTGTGTTGCCCTCTGCTGGCTTGGAATGGTATTGACTCTCTGTAAAAATGTCTGTGACTGTGGTGTTGTAGGGCGCCATCTAGGGTTAACTCCAAGCAGTGCTCAGAGACAGAGACGTTGGGGTTTTTCACAGTCTTTTCACAAATAGTCTTTTGCTTGGTGCAAGCTTTGTGGGCTAAGTTCCGTAACTCTTGTGTAGTTCTGTTACGGGGACACGCTGGGACTCTGAGATGAAAACTCCAACTGGCATGTAGGTTTGGGAGGAACAGAGTTTTTAAGTTGAAATCCTGTTCCATACCTGGTTCGTTGCATGCTCCGAAGTAGGTGTTTCGTAGCTGACTACAGAAAGTCTGTGGGTTTTCAAATCGGCCCTGTTTGAGGTCCATAGCAATAAGGAGCCCATGATCTGAATTTGGATCAGAGAATTCAAGAATCAAAGTCTGTAGCAGTTGCTGGTAGTACGCTTTGACAGTCTCTGGTTGACGATCCAGAAAGCAATGCACATCACGGCTGGCCGTGATTTTTAACAGGTACAATGTGTTCACATCTGTCACGTTGGCGACAGTTTGCAAATGAAAGTCAATGGCTTGTAAAGAAGCATGAACATCATGTCCTCCTGCAGGATCTGGAATGAATGTAGAGATGCTTCTGGCTAGCTTGTGAAGTTCTCTGTGAGCAGTGCAGGGTTTGGTGACATGCGTTCTCTGGAAGGGTTCTCTTCCCTCCGTTGTTGACAGATGTTCTTGTAAGCTGGTTCTTGTTACACCCCCTTTTCCAGCTCTGGGTTCTTGGCTGAAAGGGTTGGAGTGGCGGCCCGGGAGAAATTTTGTGGTGTGCGTTTCTCCGATCCAGCCACTCTGTAATCTGTGAAATTGTCTCAGTTCTGTGTGAACAGTGTAAAGTTCATCTTGGAGCTTGTCTCTCTGCAGAGTAAGCTTGTTGAATTTAGCTTGGGCCGCTTGCAAGTGTGTTTTGCAGGCCCAGGTTTTATAGTCTTTTTTTTTTTTTTTTTAGTTCAGTCTCTGCTCTTTTTAGGAGAGCGTCGCCTTGCTGGAGTTTTTTGTTGAGTTCTTCTCTGGCTTCTCTCTCCAGATGTTCTCTTTGATCTGTGTCGAGGCGAAGATCTTGCAGGGCATTGTGAAGTCTTTCAACTCCTTTCTGTAGCTCTGGATCTGTGTCGTCCTCTTTCTCGCGCTGGTTCTGGGTCTCGAGGAGAAGCTGATCAAGATGACTCTGGGTTGGGGCCTGGTCCTTCCAGGCCTCCTCCGCGATGTTGCTCCGTTCACTGAGCTGTGCCTGGGCGACGAGAATGGGAACTAGGCTTCCGAAGATCCTGGCGAGTTCTCTGTAGTAGTCGCTTTGGTTTGGATCGCGTGCCATCAGTTCATCTAGCTCGGTGTCTAGTTGCTCTGGGTGCTGCAGGTTAATGGCATCCTTGGGCAGGAAGGGGGGTCGTCACTGCTTTCAACCATGTCGAGAGGTGGCCCCCGTGGACTGCTGGACTGGATGCCTGGAACATCCTGATTCTCTGTCGGTGAGAGAAGCACAGCACACACACACAAAAAGACCAATGCAAGTTCGTTCTACGTTTAACGAGCTATATTCATACGGGCTGTGTCGTTTATGAGAATTTTGGGGCTGACTGATGCAAACAGTCAGACAGTTAAGTAGCCAATTAACTTGGGTCAACGAAGGACCTGAAATGGAGATTTGACAGGCAGTAGCCTAGCGGGTCGTGTGATGACACCGGCTGCTGGTGGTCGCTCTACTATTTAACTTCGTTGGTGGCTCCCAGGTTACTGTCTCTATGTGAAATGAAAGAAACAAATCACAACAGAACAGAGGGTAGAAAAAGATCAAAGTGAAGCACAACACTTGAAATGAGATGAAAACAATAGAAACACAATGTGTTAGTGGGAATAAGGAGGCCTAAGCCTACTGCTAGGTTTTTAAGATAGGGCCAACAGGTGAGTGGGCTATCTGGGTAGGAAACCTAGAAATATGGTGTGGCTTAAAGAAGCAAAAGGGTCAAACACTTAAACTATATCCGGGGGAATATCTAATATTCTGTGGCTTATAATAAGTGGATGGGTTTTATCACATTTGGTTCACCTGGGTGGAATCCAGCGGCACGGTCAGCCTCCCTGGCGCTCCCAAACACTCAACCGCAGTGTCCCTGGCCCTCCGTTACTCTGACGCTGCGCCCTCTCAAACAGCTTGTGACTTTTAACACAACCGGCAACACCAAGATGTCAACAGCCAGACAGCACTACAAAATTGGGCTGTTCCCCAGAACCCTCTCTTCGAAAAGAAAGTGGGCCCCGATTTAGCCCCCGGTTTAGGTACTGGTCCCAGAGATTGCGTCGTGTGTCGGCTGGACTGATTGATCACCGTTGGAGTGCCAAATTGCTGATGTCTCCACTGCGTGCCGCAAACGAACAGAGATAAGAGGGACCGAGTTTCACTCACAACCAGTGTTGGTAACGCCGGTCGGCCCCCTTGCTCACTGGAAACCTGAGATGATTGTCCAATCACCAAGGGAGTTCTACAATCAAATACACAAAGGATGAACAAAGGAAACTTTAAGTTAATTAAGGTTTGGTTTGTTTAACATCAATTGAGTAACTATGTAGAAAGGAAAGGTAACAGCTTTACCTAATAATGATAAAACAAAGAAAGGGAATTATAATAATGGTAATTATTAAAATAACCTAAATCAAAAGAGAGAAGAAAGAATAATACAAATCAAAATAAAAGACAGGAATGAAACAAGGGAGAAGGAGTAGCTGGTTTTCACCACAAGATGGGGGTAAGTACTGCTTCTCTGTCTTTAACCTGCTGAGCAGAAAACTTAATTCAAATTAAAAATTCAAAACTGGTTTAAATCAAAATTTAAAATAAGCATGTAAGAATTAAAAGGAAAATCTGAATAATATCCTATAATAACCCATGATAGCTTGTAAGTTATCATTAATAATTATGAAATTAATCAAACAGGGTGAGATTAATTAAAAAGGGTAGAAGTGGGCATGCACTTCAAAACAGAATGGAAAAGACAGAGGTATGTTAGTCGATTTAACAGGAGACTGCCACTAGATGGCTTACCACCTTCTAGATTACACATCTAGATTTCCACTATTAACAATTACATTTTAATTCAAATCATGTTTGAACCAAACTCAAAGTAAATGTAAACAGTCAAAGGCAGGGAACATTCTTTTGTTTCCCTGTAATAATATTCGCACGAGCAAAGCTGTAAATGCAAATAATTATCGAGAATTTAGACATCCAATTCAAATATACATCACAGGGGATTATAAATTAGCAATCAGAGTGCATTATCTGAAATGGCCACAGGTTGGCAGCTTTGCACTCATGCAAGCTGGAATCAGAAAGCAGGGTGTACCCTGAAATTTCTAACCCACACGTTCCCTCTAGTGTTTAGATAGAGGAATTACAATTTCAATAGGACTTAGAATTTATCTGATCGTTTGTCAGGCTGATTTTCTGCATCAAAAATCACAAGTAACAAACCAAAGGTTTTAATCTCTGAGGTGCTATATTAACATAGGTTGAAGAAGGATCCGTTCACTTCCAAAACACAAATGTAACAAAAACAGGAATTTTCCAACTGTTGACTCCAATAAACATTTATCAAAATAGCACTTATGATTTAAATGTTTTAGGTTTAAAAATCGGGTAGCTAAGCCAATTTTAGACCAGGAGTTTTTATCGTTTTAATCTTGAATATCACTGTGGTTCGCCACGAATTCAATAACGATATTTAATAACAAGGCCTTTTTACTGAATCAGAGGAACATCGCTCATGTTCAGATTTACATGTTGCAACTAATAAAAGATTTCTTCATCTTTTAATTATTCATATTAAAATGTTCTCACTGTAAAAAGATTTTGGTCTTTCTTAACAGGATACTTTTAACATTATACTGCAGTTTACTTTCATTAAAAATAACAGTGACTATACTGTTAAGTTTCTACAAATACCTAGCGCGCTCACTGACCAGCTTTTTGCCTCAGTCAGTTGAGTGAGTTCGCGTCTTGCGACTTATCTCACAAGTAACGTTACATAATTTCATAGCGCACGTGCAGAAATTATTAAAAACCATATACACAGATTGATTGCTCACAAAACGAAGTTTGAAATGCCTGCATTCTCCACCAAAAATGTAACAACATTGAGTTTTACATAGTAATTAACTCAAATGATATATATAGGGAATTTGAATTATTAATCAAGAATTTGATTAATATATATCTCAGATGACAGTTACATTTAATTTTATTGATTATGAAAAATAGCTCAATTGCCAATACCAATACTAATCACAGGGCACTGTAATTTACTCATTAATATGTCAATATTACATTCTTCATATCAATTATTGTGATATCTCTTACTGTAAATTATTGCAGATCAAACCGTGGTATGTCCAGCACACCACTATAGACCTATCAATTTTCAATAAAGTTATCACGCCTTATAATTCAAGGAAAAGTATTCTCTGGCCATGAAAATATTATCCTATCCTTATGATAAATTTAGTTTCTAAATTTAGAGCTTGTAGCTAAAGACCAAAACATTTCAGTGACTCGTAATGTGAGTGGGGTGGAGTCCAAAGCCAATCATTTTATATATGGGTTTTTAATAATTAAACTAGTAATACATCAAACTACAAATCACACAGAGTAAATATGCGTACGACAATACAAACAGTAAGCTTTATACAATACATAACGAATCCAAATAAAAGAGAGAGAAAGAGAGAGAGAGAGAGAGAGAGAGAAAATAGAATGGAATCACATAAGGAGCTCAGGTATGAAAATCATAGTCTGTAACTTTTAGAACCAACAACAAATCAGATCATAACAACACTTTAAACCAGCATTTAAATCTCCATAGAGAAAGTGATACTTGCAGAAGTGTCCCATGTGAGTGTGGCGTGAGATCGGCGTCGAGCTTGTGAGCTTTGCGCGTTGAAACAGCCATGTGCCATGAAACGGAGGCCATGTGACGCGCGTGCACGATGCGCTTGGCGTGAGCGTGGAGCACGTGGTCCTTTGTTCTGTCCTCGCGCGGTATTTGAAAGGTTCAACAAACATTGTTCCAGAATTCGTCTTCCTTGCGTGGAGAGGCGAATAGTTTAATAAACTTAGTAAAGAAAAGAAAAGAAAACGAACGAAACGAAAGCTTCCAAAGGAGCCATTAAAATGGCTTTTTCTCTCAGCCCCTGTGCTGAGGGGGTTCGCGCTATGAGCGCGGCCTACGGCCGCGCGGAAGCAACGTTGGAGAGCAGCGTGTCCGAGAACGGAGAAGAGAAAGAAGAGCAAAAAAAAGCCAAGAGGACAAGAGAGAGGCGGACCTTGTTCGGTCGACTCTTATAGCTTGAGATGTTCACGCCCATTTTCGAGGGAGCATCCAATGAATGTCCGCGATCTGAAGCGGAGGGAAAGTTCCTTTGTCTCGGTTGAGACAACCCCCTGATGATTTAGGGCCTGTCCGATTTCATCAGGAATATTAAAACAAGTTCATTATTCCAGATTAAATACATTTTTCATTACTTTGCTTTAGATAAGTGGGTCTGTCAAAGCATGACGATTAGAACAAGACTAGACATAATATATAAATGACCAAAGATCTAATTTTTAGATCGAATTACACATTTAAAGATTTGTTTAACACATGATAACACTGCAGATGTTGGGAAACATCTAAATGTACCAAAAGGGAATACGTAATACATTTATACAGCATAAAAACTAACAGGTAACAAATTCATTCCATAGAATGCATTGGGGAGAAGATTTGGCTTCTCTCCTCTCCAGTGTGGTCGTAAACTTTACGACCTGCAAAAGTGGGGGTTGCAGAAACATGGCTCTCTTTGAGGAAGTTAAAGTGAGGAAAGACATTTCCTAAAGTATAAGCTTGCAACTTATACTCTTCACATAACAAGGATTAACCATTTTATGCAATCCATAAACATAATTAAAATACATATTAATAATAAAATGAAAGTAAGGAACTTATACGAAAAGTTCCTTTGTCTCCAGTGTTGGAAGAATTTGGGTTGGGGGTTTTCGTTTCTTCTTTGAAGCTCGCATGGGCATCGTAAATAGTTTAAGTCCAGCCAGGCTGGCATTTAGTACCAACAGTCTGAATTTATAAAACAGAATTTAACCCATGAATCGCTGACCTGCATATCTGTTACATCTCCCCCTTTCGTCAGATGAAGTCCCTGTGTGGACATCATCGGACGGCAATCATCAGGATGGGCAGATGAAAGGTGAATCGTGATGGTCATGTAGCAGGTGGGTCATGATGGCAGGTGGTTCCTGAAGCTGAGGACTCCCCTTGATGAGGTTCGGTGTTGTCTTTGACTTGGCACCCCCTTTCCGGGGATTCCATCGGGGACCTCCAGCCACAGTTGTCGTGAGTTTGGCTGTAGAGGTTTGCATCTCGTTGAGTACCCTGTATAGGATGAAGGTTACGCCAAGAGTCAGGGCGGGACCAATGACAGTGGAGATGCCCCGTGCAGTGTCGGCAGCAGTCCAGGCTAGGACCGCAGATGACTGGTTCAGAACGGGCTGTCGAGGCTGTGCTTGGAGGGCTGTGTCGACAGGAGTAATGTCAATGTGTTGGGTGGTACCTTTCAGTACTTGGTCCAGCAGGTTGGCACGGGTGGCGGTGTCATGCTGGTCGTAGGTCAGCATAGCTGAGCGCACAGGAGTGTTGACGAGCCATCTGTTACCCACAATCTCTGCTTGCGTTTCTGTGACTTGTGTACGAGGCTTGGCTTCGGCAGGGCAGCGCGTATCGCTGACCCAGGGTTGCAGCTCGCAGATTCCTTCAGAGTTGTGTCTGAGGAAGAGTTTGCTAAGGCAGAGATAATGAATGTCTTTGGTTAAAGTACACATGTGCATGTTTGGGGCCAGGTACAGCTGTGTGTTGCTGTCGTGGTAGGCCACCACATTTGGAATGTGTGTTTTGGTGTGGGTGTTGCTCTTCCACATCCTGACACTGACAATGTCTTTAGGTCTGTAGACTTGGTTTGACTCGCTGATGAGTTGGTTCAGGAGCACGTTCACTTCTCCCTGTTTGGGGTTTGCGTGCCGTAGGACGGCGCTATCCAGAGAGTTGGCCAGGTGCATTCGTAGCAGGTCAGCTGGCATGGTGATGGTGTAAGACAGCACAGTTAACACAAGGCTTAAGGGTATCATGTATGGTGGGGTTTTACTCGTGGTTAGGCTGTCTTTGGAGGAGCTAACCTCCCACAGCATGGCTGTTGTTAATGCTGTTAACAGCTGAGTCTGGGTAAAGTCCTTCTGGAAGGCAGTAAACAGTGGTTTCAAGGAGTTTACAGTCTGGTTCGCTGCATTGACACTGGACATAACAATGTTAAACATTCTGGCGGCAGCAGCGGCTCTAAGCAAAGCTCCCGGGAACTGTTTGGAGCGGTGGTGGTGTCCACCTAACTCCATTTGTGTAACCGTCACTTTCTCATGTTGGCTGAACAGGTGTTTGACATCGGCCTCAGTGTGAGTGAGGGAGTCCTCTCTCCATCGGAACCTTGTACAGCTGTATTCGGTTACAGTGCTGGGGTAGTGTGCCCTGTCATCGGTAGTCAGGAGTCTCAGCGGTTTTCTCGGTGGCAGCTGTCCTCTCTTTGGCTGACAGCACAGCACGGCAAACCACAGCAGCATCCTGGTACAGATAATAGGGAGAGAGAGAGAGAAAGGGGAGAAAGAAACAAACAAGGCCTGTCTTTGGTTGGACAGGACAGTCTCTTTGCTTCGTGGGCGGCGACTGGGTTTAGCTCGCCCTCGCCCATGTTTTGCCACATCTTGCTGCTGGCATGACGCTTGCCTCAGTGTTGTGTCAGTGGCTCTGGTGCTGCGTGGTGCAGCACATGCTGCGTCATGGAAATATTGGCAGTATCCCCCTTTTGCTCCGTGGCATTACACGCCCTGGCATTGTGATGTCAGACGGTGCACAACCCACAATATTGTTCTGTGCACGCAGCATGGTTTGTGTATCATGCAGTGGTCTGGGGCTTTGGTTGTCAGTGACTGTAGACTGGTTGCCAGGGTGGATGGAGGGGTCTGAGAGGTGGTAAAACAAAGTCATTATCAAGGTTTCAGAAGCCCGCATGTCCGCTATGTTGGTCTGTGTAGACAACGGAGCCTGCGTAAGCGATTCTGAGGTAGGCAGTTTAGCTAGTAAAGTTCTTGTGCTGTGTGTAATCACTTCAACCTTGAATGTGGGTGGGTGGGTTGGGAGTGACCACAGAATGTTGTTTAGTGTGCCAGTTTTGGCAAGGGTGTCAGTGTGATCTTTAAAGTCCTCGTCTAGACTTGGTAACTTTGAGTGTCCTTTTTCCTTCTTCCAGTACACGATCACATTGTGTGTTTTTGTGATGTTATCACATTGCTGGAACAGGTGTTGGTGTTTGACATGCTTGTTTGCAAGTGTGAGTCCGAGTTCCACACATTCAGGTGAGGATTGGAAGAAACCCAGCGTGTGGTGTAAGGTTTGACCACCTTGCAGGTTGAGCCGAACAGCGACCCCTTTGGTGTAAGCTGGTACCACCGTACCCTGTTTGTTGACTAAGGTACAGAGGCTTGAACTTGGGCCTGTTGTTAGGGCGTTGTACTCATGGCTGGCTGCTGGGGTTCCCGTGACCTCTGTGACCTGACCGTCTGGCTCTGTGGGAGTTCCCGTGACCTCTGTGGCTGGAGAGAAAGAGGTTCTCGCACTTGAGCAAAGTCTTTTAGCTGTTTGAAGTTCAGAAAAGGGTCAAAGTGTTCTAGCAGGTCTTTGTCGATGAGCAATGTATGAGTGTTCATTGGTGGGACATACATGGGATGTATTAGACTCATCGGAACGAATGTCAGGTGAATGGAAACAACCTGTTCAAACTGGATGTCATCCTGTCTGTACACCTGTACATTCAGTTCATAAGTTTGAGGTGTAAGAGTTCGATCTTGTCTCTTAGCTTCAAATTGGAGTCTTTTGAAAAGGTAAGATGAGATCACCGTCAGGTTTAATCCTGTGTCGATCAGGTCTTCCCTGTTGACTCCTTTTTGACCCACCCCCTTTTTGACAGGGCTGCCCAGGAATGTTGGCATTAGGGCAGGTGGGACGATCGGTGGGTGATGAGGACCGGTCTTGTGTAGCTCGCTGCGAAGGCAGGTAGTCAAAACAGCATTTTCTGGTACCTTGTGTTTGTGGTACCTGGTGTGAGGACCTGTGCTGTCTCGTTCAGTTAGCTGTAGCTGTTGACTGTGGAGCTCGGGCAGTGTTCTGGGTGCTTGGCTCATCTTCCTTGCGAGTATTCATGTGAAGAAGATCTTTCAGCACCCTCAGGATCTCTGCTGTCTCAGACGTGGCTGCACTGTGTTGCCCTCTGCTGGCTTGGAATGGTATTGACTCTCTGTAAAAATGTCTGTGACTGTGGTGTTGTAGGGCGCCATCTAGGGTTAACTCCAAGCAGTGCTCAGAGACAGAGACGTTGGGGTTTTTCACAGTCTTTTCACAAATAGTCTTTTGCTTGGTGCAAGCTTTGTGGGCTAAGTTCCGTAACTCTTGTGTAGTTCTGTTACGGGGACACGCTGGGACTCTGAGATGAAAACTCCAACTGGCATGTAGGTTTGGGAGGAACAGAGTTTTTAAGTTGAAATCCTGTTCCATACCTGGTTCGTTGCATGCTCCGAAGTAGGTGTTTCGTAGCTGACTACAGAAAGTCTGTGGGTTTTCAAATCGGCCCTGTTTGAGGTCCATAGCAATAAGGAGCCCATGATCTGAATTTGGATCAGAGAATTCAAGAATCAAAGTCTGTAGCAGTTGCTGGTAGTACGCTTTGACAGTCTCTGGTTGACGATCCAGAAAGCAATGCACATCACGGCTGGCCGTGATTTTTAACAGGTACAATGTGTTCACATCTGTCACGTTGGCGACAGTTTGCAAATGAAAGTCAATGGCTTGTAAAGAAGCATGAACATCATGTCCTCCTGCAGGATCTGGAATGAATGTAGAGATGCTTCTGGCTAGCTTGTGAAGTTCTCTGTGAGCAGTGCAGGGTTTGGTGACATGCGTTCTCTGGAAGGGTTCTCTTCCCTCCGTTGTTGACAGATGTTCTTGTAAGCTGGTTCTTGTTACACCCCCTTTTCCAGCTCTGGGTTCTTGGCTGAAAGGGTTGGAGTGGCGGCCCGGGAGAAATTTTGTGGTGTGCGTTTCTCCGATCCAGCCACTCTGTAATCTGTGAAATTGTCTCAGTTCTGTGTGAACAGTGTAAAGTTCATCTTGGAGCTTGTCTCTCTGCAGAGTAAGCTTGTTGAATTTAGCTTGGGCCGCTTGCAAGTGTGTTTTGCAGGCCCAGGTTTTATAGTCTTTTTTTTTTTTTTTTTAGTTCAGTCTCTGCTCTTTTTAGGAGAGCGTCGCCTTGCTGGAGTTTTTTGTTGAGTTCTTCTCTGGCTTCTCTCTCCAGATGTTCTCTTTGATCTGTGTCGAGGCGAAGATCTTGCAGGGCATTGTGAAGTCTTTCAACTCCTTTCTGTAGCTCTGGATCTGTGTCGTCCTCTTTCTCGCGCTGGTTCTGGGTCTCGAGGAGAAGCTGATCAAGATGACTCTGGGTTGGGGCCTGGTCCTTCCAGGCCTCCTCCGCGATGTTGCTCCGTTCACTGAGCTGTGCCTGGGCGACGAGAATGGGAACTAGGCTTCCGAAGATCCTGGCGAGTTCTCTGTAGTAGTCGCTTTGGTTTGGATCGCGTGCCATCAGTTCATCTAGCTCGGTGTCTAGTTGCTCTGGGTGCTGCAGGTTAATGGCATCCTTGGGCAGGAAGGGGGGTCGTCACTGCTTTCAACCATGTCGAGAGGTGGCCCCCGTGGACTGCTGGACTGGATGCCTGGAACATCCTGATTCTCTGTCGGTGAGAGAAGCACAGCACACACACACAAAAAGACCAATGCAAGTTCGTTCTACGTTTAACGAGCTATATTCATACGGGCTGTGTCGTTTATGAGAATTTTGGGGCTGACTGATGCAAACAGTCAGACAGTTAAGTAGCCAATTAACTTGGGTCAACGAAGGACCTGAAATGGAGATTTGACAGGCAGTAGCCTAGCGGGTCGTGTGATGACACCGGCTGCTGGTGGTCGCTCTACTATTTAACTTCGTTGGTGGCTCCCAGGTTACTGTCTCTATGTGAAATGAAAGAAACAAATCACAACAGAACAGAGGGTAGAAAAAGATCAAAGTGAAGCACAACACTTGAAATGAGATGAAAACAATAGAAACACAATGTGTTAGTGGGAATAAGGAGGCCTAAGCCTACTGCTAGGTTTTTAAGATAGGGCCAACAGGTGAGTGGGCTATCTGGGTAGGAAACCTAGAAATATGGTGTGGCTTAAAGAAGCAAAAGGGTCAAACACTTAAACTATATCCGGGGGAATATCTAATATTCTGTGGCTTATAATAAGTGGATGGGTTTTATCACATTTGGTTCACCTGGGTGGAATCCAGCGGCACGGTCAGCCTCCCTGGCGCTCCCAAACACTCAACCGCAGTGTCCCTGGCCCTCCGTTACTCTGACGCTGCGCCCTCTCAAACAGCTTGTGACTTTTAACACAACCGGCAACACCAAGATGTCAACCGCCAGACAGCACTACAAAATTGGGCTGTTCCCCAGAACCCTCTCTTCGAAAAGAAAGTGGGCCCCGATTTAGCCCCCGGTTTAGGTACTGGTCCCAGAGATTGCGTCGTGTGTCGGCTGGACTGATTGATCACCGTTGGAGTGCCAAATTGCTGATGTCTCCACTGCGTGCCGCAAACGAACAGAGATAAGAGGGACCGAGTTTCACTCACAACCAGTGTTGGTAACGCCGGTCGGCCCCCTTGCTCACTGGAAACCTGAGATGATTGTCCAATCACCAAGGGAGTTCTACAATCAAATACACAAAGGATGAACAAAGGAAACTTTAAGTTAATTAAGGTTTGGTTTGTTTAACATCAATTGAGTAACTATGTAGAAAGGAAAGGTAACAGCTTTACCTAATAATGATAAAACAAAGAAAGGGAATTATAATAATGGTAATTATTAAAATAACCTAAATCAAAAGAGAGAAGAAAGAATAATACAAATCAAAATAAAAGACAGGAATGAAACAAGGGAGAAGGAGTAGCTGGTTTTCACCACAAGATGGGGGTAAGTACTGCTTCTCTGTCTTTAACCTGCTGAGCAGAAAACTTAATTCAAATTAAAAATTCAAAACTGGTTTAAATCAAAATTTAAAATAAGCATGTAAGAATTAAAAGGAAAATCTGAATAATATCCTATAATAACCCATGGTAGCTTGTAAGTTATCATTAATAATTATGAAATTAATCAAACAGGGTGAGATTAATTAAAAAGGGTAGAAGTGGGCATGCACTTCAAAACAGAATGGAAAAGACAGAGGTATGTTAGTCGATTTAACAGGAGACTGCCACTAGATGGCTTACCACCTTCTAGATTACACATCTAGATTTCCACTATTAACAATTACATTTTAATTCAAATCATGTTTGAACCAAACTCAAAGTAAATGTAAACAGTCAAAGGCAGGGAACATTCTTTTGTTTCCCTGTAATAATATTCGCACGAGTAAAGCTGTAAATGCAAATAATTATCGAGAATTTAGACATCCAATTCAAATATACATCACAGGGGATTATAAATTAGCAATCAGAGTGCATTATCTGAAATGGCCACAGGTTGGCAGCTTTGCACTCATGCAAGCTGGAATCAGAAAGCAGGGTGTACCCTGAAATTTCTAACCCACACGTTCCCTCTAGTGTTTAGATAGAGGAATTACAATTTCAATAGGACTTAGAATTTATCTGATCGTTTGTCAGGCTGATTTTCTGCATCAAAAATCACAAGTAACAAACCAAAGGTTTTAATCTCTGAGGTGCTATATTAACATAGGTTGAAGAAGGATCCGTTCACTTCCAAAACACAAATGTAACAAAAACAGGAATTTTCCAACTGTTGACTCCAATAAACATTTATCAAAATAGCACTTATGATTTAAATGTTTTAGGTTTAAAAATCGGGTAGCTAAGCCAATTTTAGACCAGGAGTTTTTATCGTTTTAATCTTGAATATCACTGTGGTTCGCCACGAATTCAATAACGATATTTAATAACAAGGCCTTTTTACTGAATCAGAGGAACATCGCTCATGTTCAGATTTACATGTTGCAACTAATAAAAGATTTCTTCATCTTTTAATTATTCATATTAAAATGTTCTCACTGTAAAAAGATTTTGGTCTTTCTTAACAGGATACTTTTAACATTATACTGCAGTTTACTTTCATTAAAAATAACAGTGACTATACTGTTAAGTTTCTACAAATACCTAGCGCGCTCACTGACCAGCTTTTTGCCTCAGTCAGTTGAGTGAGTTCGCGTCTTGCGACTTATCTCACAAGTAACGTTACATAATTTCATAGCGCACGTGCAGAAATTATTAAAAACCATATACACAGATTGATTGCTCACAAAACGAAGTTTGAAATGCCTGCATTCTCCACCAAAAATGTAACAACATTGAGTTTTACATAGTAATTAACTCAAATGATATATATAGGGAATTTGAATTATTAATCAAGAATTTGATTAATATATATCTCAGATGACAGTTACATTTAATTTTATTGATTATGAAAAATAGCTCAATTGCCAATACCAATACTAATCACAGGGCACTGTAATTTACTCATTAATATGTCAATATTACATTCTTCATATCAATTATTGTGATATCTCTTACTGTAAATTATTGCAGATCAAACCGTGGTATGTCCAGCACACCACTATAGACCTATCAATTTTCAATAAAGTTATCACGCCTTATAATTCAAGGAAAAGTATTCTCTGGCCATGAAAATATTATCCTATCCTTATGATAAATTTAGTTTCTAAATTTAGAGCTTGTAGCTAAAGACCAAAACATTTCAGTGACTCGTAATGTGAGTGGGGTGGAGTCCAAAGCCAATCATTTTATATATGGGTTTTTAATAATTAAACTAGTAATACATCAAACTACAAATCACACAGAGTAAATATGCGTACGACAATACAAACAGTAAGCTTTATACAATACATAACGAATCCAAATAAAAGAGAGAGAAAGAGAGAGAGAGAGAGAGAGAGAGAGAAAATAGAATGGAATCACATAAGGAGCTCAGGTATGAAAATCATAGTCAGTAACTTTTAGAACCAACAACAAATCAGATCATAACAACACTTTAAACCAGCATTTAAATCTCCATAGAGAAAGTGATACTTGCAGAAGTGTCCCATGTGAGTGTGCACGCTGCGCTTGGCGTGAGCGTGGAGCACGTGGTCCTTTGTTCTGTCCTCGCGCGGTATTTGAAAGGTTCAACAAACATTGTTCCAGAATTCGTCTTCCTTGCGTGGAGAGGCGAATAGTTTAATAAACTTAGTAAAGAAAAGAAAAGAAAACGAACGAAACGAAAGCTTCCAAAGGAGCCATTAAAATGGCTTTTTCTCTCAGCCCCTGTGCTGAGGGGGTTCGCGCTATGAGCGCGGCCTACGGCCGCGCGGAAGCAACGTTGGAGAGCAGCGTGTCCGAGAACGGAGAAGAGAAAGAAGAGCAAAAAAAAGCCAAGAGGACAAGAGAGAGGCGGACCTTGTTCGGTCGACTCTTATAGCTTGAGATGTTCACGCCCATTTTCGAGGGAGCATCCAATGAATGTCCGCGATCTGAAGCGGAGGGAAAGTTCCTTTGTCTCGGTTGAGACAACCCCCTGATGATTTAGGGCCTGTCCGATTTCATCAGGAATATTAAAACAAGTTCATTATTCCAGATTAAATACATTTTTCATTACTTTGCTTTAGATAAGTGGGTCTGTCAAAGCATGACGATTAGAACAAGACTAGACATAATATATAAATGACCAAAGATCTAATTTTTAGATCGAATTACACATTTAAAGATTTGTTTAACACATGATAACACTGCAGATGTTGGGAAACATCTAAATGTACCAAAAGGGAATACGTAATACATTTATACAGCATAAAAACTAACAGGTAACAAATTCATTCCATAGAATGCATTGGGGAGAAGATTTGGCTTCTCTCCTCTCCAGTGTGGTCGTAAACTTTACGACCTGCAAAAGTGGGGGTTGCAGAAACATGGCTCTCTTTGAGGAAGTTAAAGTGAGGAAAGACATTTCCTAAAGTATAAGCTTGCAACTTATACTCTTCACATAACAAGGATTAACCATTTTATGCAATCCATAAACATAATTAAAATACATATTAATAATAAAATGAAAGTAAGGAACTTATACGAAAAGTTCCTTTGTCTCCAGTGTTGGAAGAATTTGGGTTGGGGGTTTTCGTTTCTTCTTTGAAGCTCGCATGGGCATCGTAAATAGTTTAAGTCCAGCCAGGCTGGCATTTAGTACCAACAGTCTGAATTTATAAAACAGAATTTAACCCATGAATCGCTGACCTGCATATCTGTTACACTGTTGTGTGCACCAAAGTAGGCTTGTCGGAGTCGGTTGTAATAAGCTTGTGGAGTCTCTTGACGACCTTGTTTGGTTTCCAAGGCAGTTAACAGTCCATGTTCAGACTCTGGGTCTGTAAACTCTTTAATCAGGACCTCACGAAGTCGCTGGTAGTTTGACTTGGTTTGACTGGGCTGTCGATCTAGAAAGTTTCGTACCTCGGGACTGGACGTGGCTCTAAGGAGGTATAACCAGTCTCTGTCAGTCACATGAGGTCTCACTTCCAGGTGAAATTCGATATCTCGCAGGTAAGCTTGGATGTCGGGGCTCTCTGTGGAGTTCGGGTTGAACCTGCTGATGTTTTTAGACAGCTTGTTGAGGTCTTTGATTGTCATCCCATGTGCAGCTTCAAGGCCTTGGACGGGAGGTTTTCTTTCGTTGGCAGGAAAGGGTTGTGTGGCGAAGGCAGGTGAGGTTTT
Source organism: Carassius auratus (assembly GCF_003368295.1). NCBI lineage: Eukaryota > Metazoa > Chordata > Actinopteri > Cypriniformes > Cyprinidae > Carassius > Carassius auratus. The sequence goes on along the minus strand of NW_020528698.1, from coordinate 187,763 downwards.
GGGTTGTGGCCCTTCGCTCCTTTCGTCATATGCCAGTTCTTGGACGTGGGACTCTGCTCTGCTCAGCAGTGATGAGGCTAAGAGAGGTTTCTCTTTCCTTGGCTCTAGTTTGTGCTTGTAAGCATTTTGGAGTTCTTTTCTGACCATGTAGAGCTCATCGTTGGTATCATCTAGTTGTTGGGTCAGATTGTCCATTTCAGTTCTGTACCTTTCAAGGTGGTCTTTCAAAGCACTGATTTCAGAATTCTTGTTTCTGATGTCTATCTTGGCTTTCTCCAGTAGCTGTTCGGCATACTGGAGTCTGTTTACCAGGTCTTTCTGAGCAGCCGTTGTATGTTGCTGGTCGAGCTGAGCTGCTGCCAGGGCTGCTAGGAGCTTCATAACTTGTTCTGTTGTATCCTGCTCCCTCTCGCTGGGTGCTTTGAGTTGATTTTGAACTTTCACTTCCAGCTTGTCTATTCGACGTTGAGCACGTGTCAGCTCCTCTTGAAGGTGGGTGATGTGCTTGTCGCTCAGTTTCAGCTGGGTTGTGAAGGCATAGCTTAGTGAGCTCGTGATCTTGACTAGCTCCTCGTGGTTGTTGTTCTGGCTTGAATCTTGTGTCAGGAATCTTCTCAGGATTAGGATTATTATTAAAAATAATAACAGTTCAAATGTCTTTGGAGTGAGGCTGTCTGTCATGCCTCTCAGCCACATGTTCACATCTTCCCCATGGGAGATGGGGTCTGCAGTCTGCGGCATGTTGGCACGCTGGGAAGAAGAGAGACTGACACAGATCTGTGTGGAGTAAAAGCCTATGTGTGGTGGGACAACTAAGTGTTGTATCAGTGATTGTGAACCACTAGTGAAATGTGGTGATGACTGTGTTGGTCTCAGGGTGTCTAAGTAGACTAGAGATGCGAAGACTTTGTCACTCTAATGAGGAAGAGGAAAAGAGAGACAGAGGTGAAAAACAAATTCAAATGACAAGCAAAATGTATGTTTTTCAAATGAGGAAAATTATTTTTTTTTCCAATTAAATGTTATCAAAAACGTAAACAATATTATTATATTTCTTTCTTTGGACAAAAGAATACAATAATAATTCTGATATCTCTTTTCTTAGTCTGACAGGATTGACACCATACACCTTTCAGTTGGACCGCTCACCAGGGAGTCAGCGAAGGCGACAGTTGCTCAACACGTATCTCTATTAAATTGATCTCAACGTTGGATGAGATGCTAAAACTTGGATTGCGTTTCCAAATGTAGGGAGGTTAGGAAGAACAAATGAGAGGATGATTACAATCAAATTCATAAGAATGATTCGTCGTCTTTGGCACGATTGTGTATTTACTTCACTTAGAATTGATTGATGGTTCTTACATGTCCTACAAATGTAAAAAGAGACGAGGAAAGTAAAGGAGAGAGAGGACGGAGATGGTAAGTCTCAGTAGCGGTTATCTCAACTACAAGGAGAGCGTTGTGTTAGTTGCTGCACAACTAATCAAACAAAATAAACTTTAAGTGAAAGAGAGTTGTCTTTCTAATTTATTTGAACTCGTAGTGAGGGATAACAATGTCTCCTTTTAGGGCTCAGGTTTGTCGTTCCCAGGCTAGGATACACAAGTAAAGAAATGGTAAGAAATAGGAAAATTAAAAATTAATAAATGGGCAAAATATGCAAACATGAAATTAAAAAGAGGAAATCAATACGTAAAACAATAGTGGTTAAGTGTATAACCAAAACAGGAAGAAGGGTAAAACGCATTCAAATAAGTAAAGGTCTGAATAGTGTATATTCAGATGGGTAATAAATAAATTAGGAAGAATAAGTTTACTTAACTTCCAAAGTTCAAGGCTTATTCATTCCTAAAATAATTAGACCCAAAAGAGAATACTAGAAATAAAAGATCATAGGAAATGATCTGAGAGGGAAATTTTAAATGATTCAAAATAAATTTAATGTTTCAATTAAATTTAAATTTGACAATTAATAATTGTGAGTCAGTATTTCCCTTTCTAGTAAAATGAAAATAAGTGTTCTAATGAGAAAAGAGAGCGATAACAAGAAAGGGACTAACAAGTGTTAGTTAAGATGTTTAAAATGGTTAAATCACGTCAGCGTTGCCCAAACACACAGTATTCTACCACTGGATGGTAATGCTAACGGCTAACCTTTGAGGCTAGTGGCTTTAGTATAGACTTCAATGTAAATGCAATGGTTTCGTTAGCTTAGCGACACCGCGGAGTTTGTGCGCTGAGCGTGCACAGTTCAGAGTTGCTCCGGAAGTACGTTAGGCTTCCGGGTCACGGTCGTCACTATGTCAACCAAAACACATTCTAGTGGATTAGCACATGAATCGTTGCATTGTTGCAAATACAGTTAAGCATGTTACATGAAATGTCGGCTCATTTCAACACTGTACAAATAACAACACCGCCTTTCAGTTGGTTTTGCGATGTGGCACTTAAACTCTCAGTTTGTATAGAGTTAAATTTATCTTAATTCAAATAGCAGCTTCCTGCTGTAGTTATTATATCAATCTCAGCAATTTGATTCTCCGTGCCAGTTTTTTCTGGACACAAACATAAAAGTTTTCCTTCGCTGTTGGTACACAGTTAAAATTTACTTGATCAAGCTTTTAAAACACTCCCATTCAAATTACTCTCGGACACACGCAGTGTTACGCGAGATTGCATTCACTTTGTGAACGGATACAAATGGACAAACATTGTTCTCTAATGTTTAATGTTAACTTAGGGGAGTCGAATATCAAATTTGATTCGGCAGGGGAACACGCACTGGCAATCAAACTATATGAAATATGAATACGGGGACTTTGATAAATAGATTGAGGAACCCGCTCAACACTATTCTTTATTCACCGATTTATATCCCTTTTGAAACACTAACAGTTTAGCTCCATTCAGCAAACAGTGACTGAGATAGCGTTTGAGACACTGGAACACGCAGTGAAATCAAATCAGCTATAAAACAAGGCATTACACAAATGAGGAACACGCTCAATTTCTACCTTATTGTACGATCTCAGATGTTTACTTTTAAGTTCACTTACTGCTGTTAACATTGAAGAGACGGACTTGAGTTAAAGTTTCTTCTAGCACCTTTCATTCGGGGGGGGGGGGGGGGGCGCTGCTTTCGTCACGCGTCACACAAACACACACACACACCTACATACTCCGGTCTCGCAAGCTTCTCATCTTTCATTCCTTTAGCAAAATCAAAGATTAAATAAACTTGGTTTATGCTCACAATTTAGATTAAACTGCCCGCATTTTCTCCACCATTATAATGTAAGGGAAACAGGTCAATTTAGCTCAAAGGGAATCATTTAAGATTTTAAAGGGAATTTGAACAGAATCACTGTTCACGGCTGTTCACGGAGACGCGCCTGCGGTTCAGTGAACGAGCCGTTTAACATCAAATCTGCGCTGGATACTAATATCCAAACTATAGTGAAAACACTATCAATTAGCACAGTAACAAGATCGGCAGTTTAAGGCATTAACTTGTAAGCACAAAACACAAGATACTTCTCTTTTCAATATGAATAAGGCTTTATTAGATAAATCTAAGACATATAAACTAATCTAACACATAAACGCACGCATACGCACATTCACACAAGTTGCAGGAAGGTCGAAAGTTAGGGAAAGATGAGTTTAAGAGAATGGAAATATGGAATCCCAAGTTAACAGCAATACGTTAAATTGCATAGACATGAACAACCATCAATCACGTAATTAGCGCTCGCATTGAGTTCCTCAATGGGGTTAAAATTATATTAGATACACCAGCACAACAAATATCTGGGAATACGTTGCCTTTGTTTTCTGTGAAAGGGACTCCAGTTGAAAGGGGTATCCCGGTGTCGCTGATTGGCTGGAAGTTCAGTTGGCTGAAGTGACGTCTTGGGGAGCCCGTGCTTGGGCGTTGGCTGAAGCTGGAGTTGTGTGGCTGGTGGGAGTTCAAACGCGCAGACGAGGTCGACGTTACAAAACTTAACTCAGAACACGAAACTCTCAAACGGAAAAGAAAAGAAATAAAGTTTGACGAGACTAGGTTGTGTTCCTTCTCATTGTGGAATAGTAGCAGCAGGCAGGCACGCTGGAACCGCGCTCAAAGAACAATGATGACTAACCGCATGGCTAGATGCTACAAGCTAAAGCTAGGTAGTAAAGCTACAAGCTAAAAGCTAAGAGCAGGCATGACTAATAGCATGACTGATAGCACGAGCAAGGCTGGAACTAAAAGCAGACATGGCTAATAGCAGCAGCTAGGGACTAAAAGCAGACTAAAAGCAAGGCATGACTGATAGCACAAGCAATGCTAGAACTAAAAGCCAAATTTCATGGGGTCCCAACGTATTTAAACTTCCTTGTTGGCCACCCCTCAAATGTTGCCTTGACCAATCAGATATGGTCTTGAGTCTGGGGTATCATAAATCATTTGTTTATCTTACCAAGCATGTGGTTCTTGCCTCACAGGGTCTAATTTTGGACATGATTCCTATAACATGATTATGATATATTTTACAAATAAATGATTGTCAGGACAATATCAAGCAAGAAAATTCGATTATGTCAATACTAGACATGACTATGTATCCTATAGTTATCAAAAGACATACACAATAAGTGATTATACATGATAGTCAAATGTGTGGGTTACACATAAATGAATATGGAGTTAAGCAATGGAACGATTCATTTACAAGTCTTTTTGAGTTCATTCTGGTCCATATATAATGTATAAAAAGCAGTTTCTTTGCCATTCTCTGGCAAAGGGACTTTTCTGTGAAGACAAAGGTTTAAAGCCCTTCCCCCTTAGGAATTTCAGTCTGGTTTCACTAGGTGTGGGGGGGGGGAGTCAATGGGACTTGTGCAGTACTCTCATGGGTTTCCATGTGATGTCCAGCGTTGCATTTCAATTATGAACAACAAATTTGACAATCTCTTCTTCGAATTGAAATTGTAAATAAATGCTCTAGTGGTGTTCATGTTGAAAGCTGTTGTGTGAACAAGTTGGTTGGTTGGTTATCTTGCTTGGTTCTTGTGGCACTAGAACTGATTTATGACTTCCTGAGGAGTTCGGCTCTCGTTTCAATGCACACAGCTCTGATAGACTCTTTGATTTGTCTGGTTTGACTCATTTCTGCTACATGGGGTTCAGGTTAACAGGTTAAGGACCATGGTATACCTGTTTTTAATTAGCTAGCAAACTCCCTTGACCTGAACCCCATAGAAAATCTATGGGGTATTTTGAAGAGGAAGATGCGATATGCCAGACCCAACAATGCAAAGAGCTGAGGGCCACTATCTGAGCAAACTGGGCTCTCATGACACCTTAGCAGTGCAACAGACTGATCGACTCCATGCCACGCCGCATTGCTGCAGTAATTCAGGCAAAAGGAGGCCCAACTATGTATTGAGTGCTGTACATGCTCATACTTTTCATGTTCATACTTTTCAGTTGGTCAAGATTTCTAAAAATCCTTTCTTTGTATTGGTCTTAAGTTAAATTTTATTTTTCTGAGATACTGAATTTGGGATTTTCCTTAGTTGTCAGTTATAATCACCAAATTTAAAGAAATAAACATTTGAAATATATCAGTCTGTGTGTAAGGAATGAAAATAATATACGTATGAAAATAATATAATTAAGTTTCACTTTTTGAATGAAATTAGTGAAATATATCAACTTTTTGATGATATTCTAATTATGTGACCAGCACCTGTATACATACAATACAATGAAGGGTGACCATTCATGCTCTTTTTCTTGTACATGTCCTGGCCAGGTTTTCAATATTGCCTAAAATATCCAGGTTTTGGCTTTGCTTCCTGTTTTTATACTTGCTGTAGGTAATGATCGAAAACTAGGTGTATATTACTTTCTTCTTTTAGCATGTGCTGCAGTTGAACAATCCACAAGTCGTCAAATAAAGTGCAGGCTTTCAAAATAAAGCATGTCTCACACAGCTCCGGGGAATGAATAAAGTCCTTTTTGTAGTGAATGCATTAATTTTTTATAAGGAAAATATCCATATTTAAACACAATAAACACTTTTCTCTCACTTCCATTATCTCTCATACACGGAAGCCGTTCCGACATATGACGCAGAACGTATGCGCAGCGGGCACTTCTCTGAAATATGGAATAATATAATATAATATAAGGAATCAGTTTCCTCTTGGCTTATATCAAAATCCTCAATCATGTTTCTTTGCAAATCTTCGGTTTGTACTTCTAATTCATGACCAGCATTTGTTTTGTTCTCCATCTCTATTCGTCACTAATCACGTACAACACCAATTTACTATGACATCTTGGAATAGCCAGGACAATTTTTAATATAAATCGGACTGGATTCATCTGAAAGAAGAAAGTCATATACACCTAGGATGCCTAGAGGGTGAGTAAAGCACAAGCTAATTTTCATTTTTGGGTGAACTAACCCTTTAAGTGTAACATAATTTCCTGGTCACTGCAATGTGCCAAAAAATGTTTAATTTATGTATTTAGCTCAAGCTCCAGAAAATAGTAATCAGAAAAAAAGTCCTCGCTTGACTCTGTGACTCCACTGTAGCATTTTTCCATACCATCACACTTCTGCTATTTGATTTGGCTGCACACAAATCAAACAGTAGACTGGAGTACATCGCTGATAAGTCTCAGTTTGTTTAAGGCTTTTCCATTCCTTTAAGTATGTAGCTAATTTGTGGTTCAGAGTCAAAAGGCTCTGAGCCACATACATTTTCCTGCATACATTTTAATGCAGTCAGTCATAAACTGTTTCTTACTTTCTTACAGTAATGCCTTCACCGCAGCACTTCGATGGTCGTGCCATGGTGTCGTGGATTGACCCTGACATCACCATTGCTGTGCCCTGGTACATAAGTCTAATGTTTCGCACCAGACAGAGCAGTGGAAATGCAACCCTACTGCAAGTCAACGCTGGCGACGCATCTCAAGTTAACCTTCTGGTAAGCATCAAATATCATACAGGTCGTTCTCATTTGATGTCAGTTAATTCTTATACAATTTCCTAAACAGGCATGACAGTTATACATTTACAGAAAATTTGTAATTTTACTTTTTCAAAGATAAGGGACAAGTATGTGCGCTTTGAAGTACTGTTGGGAGAGTATAAAGTGGCCACGCTGGATTTCCCAGAGGTCCGAGTGAATGATGGGGAATGGCACCACCTCCTCCTGGAGCTGAGGAGCAGCAAAGATGGGAAGGACACAAAGTACATGGCACATGTTTTCCTGGACTACGACATGTTCATGGTCAGTTCTGTGTTTACACCGTCTTTACCAAATAGAACTCTCCTTTGATGAAACTTGTTTACTGAAGTCTTCAATGCTTTACAGAAGTCAGCAGAGATTGGAAATGAGCTGCCTGGACTCAAACTGAGGAGTCTGTTCATAGGTGGACTTCTGGGACAGAGTAACAATGTCCACCAGGGTCTTAAAGGATGCATGCAGGTGAGGCCAAGAAAAGGCATTTTAATCTCTCACCTTGCATCATACAGTGGCAGTTGTGAATCATATATGTGTAATGCACTGATTCTTGGCAAAACAGGTACAGACTAAAAAAAATATTAACAATTGTTTTGTATATAATATGGAACTGAGTAATGCAGGTGTTTAAACATTAAGATTTAAACTTAATTCTTATCATTATATTTTTGCATTTATCAACATTAACTTATTTATTATTATAAAAATGTATCTGTGTTCTTGCACTCAATGTGTTAACTTTAATACATATACAGTACAGACCAAAAGTTTGGACACACCTTCTCATTCAAAGAGTTTTCTTTATTTTCATGACTATGAAAATTAGATTCACACTGAAGGCATCAAAACTATGAATAAACACATGTGGAATTATATATGGAATTATATACATAACAAAAAAGTGTGAAACAACTGAAAATATGTCATATTGTAGGTTCTTCAAAGTAGCCACCTTTTGCTTTGATTACTGCTTTGCACACTCTTGGCATTCTCTTGATGAGCTTCATGAGGTAGTCACCTGAAATGGTCTTCCAACAGTCTTGAAGGAGTTCTCCGAGAGATGCTTAGCACTTGTTGGCCCTTTTGACTTCTGTCTGTGGTCCAGCTCACCCCTAAACCATCTCGATTGGGTTCAGGTCCGGTGACTGTGGAGGCCAGGTCATCTGGTGCAGCACCCCATCACTCTCCTTCTTGGTCAAATAGCCCTTGATGCCCTCAGTGTGAATACAATTTTCATAGTCATGAAAATAAAGAAAACTCTTTGAATGAGAAAGTGTGTCCAAACTTTTGGTCTGTACTGTACATGTATTATGTTGTTAGACCTATTATAAATACTGAGAAGTGTAAAACTGAACCTGGATTAAGCATGAATTCAGAATGTATGATGGACTGACAGCTCTACTTATTGAAGATCTGACAACTATTGATATATTTTGACAGTATATTTGAAAATCACCTATAATTAAATAAAAAACACAGTAAATAGAGTAATATTCTGAAATATTATTGCAATAACTGTAACTTTTTATATTTATTCCTGTGTTGCAAAGCAGAATTTTCAGCAATCATTACTCCAGTCTTCAGTGTCACATGATTCTTCAGAAATCATTTTAATATGCTGATTTAAAAAAAAAAAAAAAAGAAAAAAAAGGAGAAGATAATAAAAGATCTCTAACACCACACTTTTGATGAATTTGAGTTTTGGCCCTGAAGAAAACGGTCTCATTAATAAGTGAAGGGTGACTGACTTTATTCAAACATGTTTCACAGGGTGTCAGGATGGGGGAGACTGCTACCAACACGGCTAACATCAACATGCAGCAGGCATTAAAGATCCATGTGGAAGAAGGCTGTGATATGGCCAACCCCTGCGACTCCAACATCTGCCCTGACAACAGCCAGTGCACAGATCATTGGAATGCACACACCTGCGTCTGTGACCCCGGTACTGACACCTGCATCACATTCACTGCATTTGTAAAGACACATCTGATTTCAGTTTGAGGGCATTCATCATCAATTCCCTTCTTTTTTTCTTTCATTATTTTTTTCTTTCTCTTTTTCTGTCACTCACAGGTTTCTTTGGCAAAGAATGTGTTGATGCATGTCGTCTGAATCCCTGTAAGCATTTGTCCACGTGTGTTCATAAGCCGAGCTCCTCTCATGGTTACACATGTGAGTGCAGTCAGGACTACTATGGACAGTACTGTGAGAACAAGTAAGTCGCATACCAGATGAAATACCAGACTAGACTTTTTTTTATTCAAGTTAGTGCTAGTTTTGGTATGATTGGTGGCCCAGCATAGCTATTGCTGCTAAACAAACTAGCATGACTAGCTTTTCTTATGAATCTTGCTGGTTGAGCTTTTTAATTGAAATGTATCCATTCCAAACCTATAAGAGTTTTGTTCATCTTTGAAACACATGCAACCAAAAGTTGATAACACTTTTTTCAAATAGCCTACGAATGGAAAACTTTTTATTAGTTTTGGTTATTTATTTACACAGAAAGAATATTTTGGAGGCATGAAATGCAAATTTTTGAAAATTAATTTCAAAGTACAAGTTTGATACTAAACTGTGCATTGAAACTTTTGTGATTTCTTTATGATTTGTTTTAAGCTTGAAAATGTTGGTTGTATAAACGTTCAATGGGTGGACAAATATGATGTGGGAATTTCAAATTTTACTTTTGTTCTACAGATGAACAAAGTCTTTTGAAATTACGTGAGTGAGTAAATGACAGCATTTTCAATTTTGTGTGAACTTTAAGTAGCAGGTGATTGCTGATTAAACTGATGAATTACTGTAAACATAGTCTCGTTAGTTAATCAAGTCAAGTCAAATTTATTTGTATATCACTTTCCACAATAAACATTGTAAAGCAGCTTTACAGAAAGTCATTGTTAATACCTTCATGCTTTATAGTTGCATTTAGCATATTAGAGCTGAGTGACAATATAGTCTAGAATTTGCAACTATACAATTTAGATATGCTATACAGTATATATTGCCCTATGCAAGCATACTGTATGTATTGGGATGAAGATGAACATACATATATATTTAACATATCTGGTTTATTGCTAGCCTAGCCTGTGGACTGGAGAACTAGTAGCAATACAGCAGGTGAAACTAGTCGACTAGCTTAGTAGTTCACATTAAGCTGGTTTTAGTAAAGAAGACTTGCTAATAATAGTAGGCAGTCCTATAGTCCTATTTTCTATGGCACATTTGTACTTTGATCTGACAACCCTTATCAGGGTTTATACTGTGATAATGACTGGCTGACTTTACACTATAATTTACATAATTGTAAGATGGATATGACACTGTTGCATTCTGAATGGAATTGAAACACTGCAATGACATTTTAACATTGTAAAATGGAGATTTCTGATATACTGCTTTTTGTTTTCTGAGATGATCTGGGGGGAAAAAGCACAGAACAAAATTGTTTAGTGTAAAATTGTCTGAAATTTACTTTGCGGTTGTGCAGTGTATCAGTGTTAATGATTTGCATTATGGCAATCATCTTCATTCCAGTGGTTTTGTATGTGTGTGTGTGTGGGGGGGGGGGGGGGGGGTGTCTGTTGGCTGTTCTCTACAAAGCAGGGGTGTAACGATAAAAACTTCCTATTCATCGGGAAGAAGGAGGCGGGAACCGGCGCACAATCAAAACATAATTTTAATATTCAAAATAAATACCAAACGGCGCACCAGCCCCTCGCGGAGGACTGGTGCGCGCAAATAAAAACCAAAACATAAAATATGTCCCAGGCCTGGTCCTCTCTCATCCTTCACGGTCGTCGCTCCAGTTTTATATCCTTCCATCTCCTACGTGGGACTCGATACTGGCGGTGGGGCGCAGGTGTAGCTCATCTCCAATCACTAAACCTGGCCTCACTCCTCGTTCCCACGCCTCTCGGCCCCGCCCCACTCGCCACAAAGGGAAAACAACCCTATACACCCTTGTCACAAGTCCACACAAGCTTCACAGTATCATTTATTCCCTTTTATTTTCGTATTTAATCTGCTAAACCCTCTGATCAGCGATGAATGTCACGCTGTCTCATCACTAACAATTAAGATGTCTTTTTTCTCTGGTTCCTTACTTACTCTGTTGAAATGACTGTCCACTATTAGATTAAGATGCAAACACGCTGCTAGCACCTGATGCTGAGTTAATAAGCACCACGCGGCCCTGCTGTCTGCACAGTTTTTTTTTTCAGCCTCAGTGTACTGAAATAAGTCCACAATGGAATTGTATTTACCTCCAACTGGCCTTTTATTGGGCGTTTTCATAACTAAACTGAACAACAAAACATGGAACTATATTAGCACTTTTCAAAGGCCAAAAACATACTTTATGCAAATACTTGGTTAGCAAACTGCAAACATATGTGGCCACTGAGATGATATGATGAGATATCAAGTGAGACATCTACACGCAGCAGTAAATAAAAAGTACATAAAAACGGAAGTGACTTAAGCTGTAATTCATCAACTGGCTGATAGAGGCTGGCTGAAGAAGGAAGTCAATCCCATAGACTCCCCATGTTAAAATTTCCAACTTTACAGCAGAAAAAAAAAAAAACGCTCTTCGGAAACCTACAAGTTACATCACAGACGTACAGTCTTTGGTTAAAACACGACACTAACATTGACTGGATGCACAACCTTTGACATCAATAGCATTTTCCCTCTTATTTATTAGCAGATTAGTCTACTTCTTATGCTATTCCAATTATGCATGATGTCATTTGTGTTATTTTATTTGTATTTTACATAGTTTTTCCCTGCTGACACATTTTCCTTGACTCAACAATGTTTTAGACTATTTTTTGAGACTATGGCTTTTCTAAATCACCTACTTTATGTGTAAAGCACAGGATAAACTATGTATGCATATAACTGTAGAAGAGTCCTCGATCACCCCATAAAATGATGCTCAGGCTAATAGGCACAGTCCCGTTTCTCATCAGTTTCCACTCTTCAGTCTTGTGTTATTAGCTATCATCTAAAGTCTGCCAAGTTATTCCAATCCTCACATCTAATTTCTTGATCTCTATACCATGACAAATCCTGCCATTGATTCATGGGATGGTTTTTACTTGTTGATTGATTTACTTGATGCATTGGTACTCTGAGAGTGAGATGTTAAGATGTTAAAATGTACAATCTTTACCAACAACGTCACTATGAGGTAGTGAAACAAATATTTAATTAATAATTAAAAACAATAGTTTGAAAAATACTTTTAACTTTTCAACAAAATGTAGCAAAATGTTATAACTAACTATATTACATAATTATAAATATATTATTAATGTTCGTTGCAGAAAATAAATATATGTTTTAGGATTTAGGAAAAACGTAATAACAAAAATAACAAAATTGTAAGCAAATATTTCTACAGGATATGGCCTGCACTATTTTTGTACGTTTTCACCCAGTTTGTTATGCTGATAATATAATTTTATTCAACCAGAGTGGAAAAACCATGTCCTCAGGGTTGGTGGGGTAGCCCCATGTGTGGCCCTTGCAACTGTGATGCCAGCAAAGGCTTCAACCCTGACTGCAACAAGACTACTGGAGAATGCCGCTGCAAAGTATGAATATGTGATTTTCTTTTTCTTTTTTTAGCATATTTTTACCCAAACTGGTGTGCCTTTTAGTTTGGGCCAGATTAGTTGTCCACACATGTTGATGGATGTTTTAGAGACTATCCTTACATATTTATTTTACACAGGACAACTATTATCAACCAAAGGACAGTGACACCTGTTTCCCCTGTGACTGCTTTCATTTGGGCACCAATTCACGTACCTGTGACCCAGAGACGGGTCAGTGCCCCTGCAAGGCGGGTGTGATTGGCCGACAGTGCAACGGCTGTGACAGCCCCTTTTCTGAAGTGACTAGCACAGGTTGTCAGGGTACATAATGATTTCCTCCAACTTGCTTTGGGTTTGAACGAAAGATGTAGCAATGTCAATTTGCCAAGGTCCATCTACACTAATGAAGTGCAAAGTGAGTATCATCATGTGTCCTCTCTTCACTATTCAGTTGTATATGAGGGCTGCCCAAAGGTCTTTGACGTTGGAATCTGGTGGCCCAGGACCAGTTTTGGACGCCCAGTAGCCATGAATTGTCCCAAGGGATCTGTTGGTGAGTAATACAGGCCTTATTATAGTGACAAATTGACAGTGAATATCTAAATGATCATATACAAGCTGAATAATTAAAACTTGGAAAATAGGAGTCTGTTTTATGACAGATTAATTTAGGTTTGAGTCAATAGCAAAGTTGATTGTTTTTCAAACTTGCTTTATTTAATATAATAAAATTGAATTCTTAATAATGCCAAGTAGTGTAACCATAAATTTTAAGATTCAAAATAAAATAAAAATAAGTTATATATTTTGATGTAGCTAGTTGCTACAATGTTAGTGTATGTTATTTAAGTGAAATAATGGTCTTAAAATTGTGCAAATGCCCATGTTTTCGGTGGCTTTCTGTCACTTGGCACTGCTGCCCCCAATTGACGTTACTAAGTCCTGTTAACAGAAAACTCTCATTGGCAGAATTGCGGTTAGATCTTTTTATTGGTTGGGTAAGTGAATGTTAATGAGGCCTCATCTCTAGAGGGAGTTGGTTGGCAAACACTACAGTATTGTGGGACACGGCTTGGCAGCACTTGTATAAAGACACATTTACCACATTGCTTGTTGGAGTGAGGTTTTAGTTTGAGACACTTTTGAAACTGTACTTTCAGTAAAAGCATTTATTTTTATATTTCTATAATAAAAAATCATTTTATATACTGTATGTATGCATGTATGTGTGTGTTGTGTGTGTGTGTGTATATATACTGTATACAGTACATATATATATATATATATAGAGAGAGAGAGAGAGAGAGAGAGAGAGAGAGAGAGAGATAGATATACTGTATTAAATTTAATATTTTTTAATTATATGATTAATAATATTGTTCTCTAAATGACTTTAGGTACTGCTGTCAGACACTGCAGTGATGAGAAAGGCTGGCTTCCCCCTGAGCTCTTCAACTGTACCACCATCACATTCTCCCAACTCAAGAAACTGGTAGGCCTAGGTGTTTAAATGATGAACAATCATTGAAAAGTTCATATTATTGTGGTCATCACGGAAACATCTCAAGTAACCTCTCTTTCTCCCTTCCTCTTGTTCATATCTCACATCTTTTGGATCAGAATGAGGAGTTGCATCATAATGAATCAACAATGGATGGGCAGAAATCAAAGGAAATGGCTTGGATGTTAAAGAATGCCACTGACCAGACCAAGTCCTTTTATGGAAACGATGTTAAGACAACCTACCAGCTTATATCCTGGATCCTGCACTATGAGAGCCAACAGCAGGGCTTTAACATGGCCGCCATGCGTGACGCCAAATTCAACGAGGTTGGTTTTACACCTTCATCTCTACTATCTATATAATATGCATCAGCTTTAAAACTTAAACGTTATTAGTGGTTACTTTTCAGACTAGCTTCACTGTTACTATTGCTCATTCATACAGAAGGGTTAGATATGTGAGCAAATCATTAACACAGCTATTAAACTGCATTCTTCCACACCATTCTAGCTTCACAAGTTATATCTCTAGTTATCTAACTTGTTGGAGAGACATAATTTTTTCAAAAACTGTGTCTACACTGGACATATGCGTCATATGGTGGCTTGATAAAATAAGGTCCCATTATAATTAAAAAAGCTGTTTAGATTGGCATTGCCCATTGTAGATGTCGCAATATCCAAAATATCACAAAGACTTAGGGTTGGGCTTTTTTGACTTGTAATTAGTGCTTGCCAGGCGCATTTTCTTCATTAAATGTAATCTAGTTTGCACTCACATAGCAGCCACCTAGAACACCCTTTAGTTAATAGTAAAAAAAACTAAACACTAATAACACCTTAGCAACCACATAGCAACACTTTTATCATTGTTTATATCTATACCAATAATGGGATGTTTGGAGCAATTTTCTATTGGTCTCTTCTTTAATTGAGCTCTGGCAGCCCAAAATTGTGAGCTTTTAGCCATGAGGTTTAGTGGATTAGAGTAAATAACATAGCATATAGTGACTGCTGTCATGAGAATGAAAACGCCCGCATTTAAAGCATATCTGGCAGCATGAGCATACTTATCATGATACATGGTTTTATGATAAGGATGCATTTTAAGACTGCAGTCATTATGTCTCATCTTGGCCCAAATTCAGATTTCTAAACCCTGAAATTCTTAATGTGTTTGAATTATAGAACATAGTGAAGGCTGGCAGTGCAATCCTGGATGCCAGTAATAAACGACACTGGGATCAAATACAGAGAACAGAGGGAGGCACGACACATCTTTTGAAAAACTTTGAGGAATATGCCAACACTGTGGCGCAGAACATGAGGAAGACCTACCTGAAACCCTTCATCATTGTAACCAAGAATATGGGTGAGTGACATTGCTAAAATTGTTTAAAAATTACAGTCACTTAGAAAGTAATGTAGATTGAATCAATTATTGAGTATATTGTTTTGAACACTGTACAGTTCTTTTTAACCTTAATCTTTCTTTGACTTCTCAGTTTTTGCAGTTGATTATCTGGATGCCATTTATCCAGATGAGGCAAAAATCCCTCGTTTTCAAATGACTGACCAGGAGTGTCCCAAAGACCTCAAGTCATCTGTTATTTTCCCAGAATTTAGTTATAAGTCTTCAGAGTATAAAGGTAACAAATATATTATAGTAACAAAAAGTCACTGAATTGTGATTTACTTATAAACATTTTTTTTAAAAGCTTCTGTAATAAATAGATATATATGAATAATTTTAGTGTTCACAAAGTTTATTGGGAAAATGCTAAAGTTTTGTGAGTAAACTAACAAATCTTCAACGTGATCTCATGAGAATCTGTATCTATTACTTAAAATGTGGTTCTACAAAATGTACATTTATTACTTTTGCATAGACAATGAAATGTACAATACTGATGCTTTTACAGCATCTTAACATATAATACTAATGTATTCACAGTACATATAACATAAATTATGTACATACAAACAACTTTGCAGACATATGAATTCTTATAAATATTGCAAACTCGGAATTAAAATTTTTATTGTATTCAGTTATCATATTAGTGGCATCATTCCAACAGCATTTATTAAAAAACACATGCCTGTTTTTTTATTATAATATGAAAGGAACAATTTGTTCTGTTCTGTATGATTTCTGCTGGCAGGTCATTTCAAAGAATACATAATGTTAATGGGACTACACTTTAAGCATTTAAAATGAATAACATTTCTGCAATCGTTTAACCATTACTTATCATGTAATATTTACTTTGTTTACTATGGGACACAAAGAATCTCACACCAGGTCTAATGAAGAACATGATCTGGCTACAAACAAGGGGAAAAGGCATGCAGAGAGTTTGCCACCATTTCCTGTGGCTGCAGTTATCATCTATAAATCTCTGGGCCATCTCCTACCAGAGCACTATGACCCTGACCGCCGCAGTCTCAGGTACAAAATGTCACTTTTTATCACATTTGTCCAACTATAAAGCACTTGTTCAAATATTTAGCCTTGTGGCATTCCACAGTCAAACAAAGAACCTTGTTGCCATGCTAAGAAGATCCATTTAGCATGTTATTGCTGCCTGTGTTTTCCACAGGTTGCCAAACCGTCCAGTCATTAACACACCTATCATAAGCACAATTGTGTATAGTGAAGGCGAGCCATTGCATATTCCTCTGGAGCGACCAATCACACTGGACTACAATCTTCTGGAGACAGAGGAGAGAACTAAACCTGTGTGTGTGTTCTGGAATCACTCTATCACGTGAGTCACTACCCCTTAATACGCATTCACAGGCATATCCTAAATCAGTCCACATGTTTGTTTCAGTAAGTAGTATTTCGAATGTATTAATGCCGGTCTGATATGATTTTGTATGTTAGTGTTGGTGAAACAGGTGCCTGGTCACCTAAAGGATGTTACCTCATCTACAGAAACCACACCCACATCAGCTGCCAATGCAGTCACATGACCAGCTTTGCCGTGCTTATGGACATTTCCAAGAGAGAGGTACTGTGGCTAAAATAATACCACCTGTCATCATTTACTCACCCTCACTTTAGTTCAGCTTTGGAAAACACAATTAAAAATTATTTTAAAATATTCTCATTATTCTTGTTCATACATCAAAAGTCTATGCAATTAGCAAACCTCACAGAATTTTGTGCGTAAAGCATAAAGTGCAATTTGAGTTTCCTTTGACCATATTTGATGTGCTATGTATGTGCATTGATTAATGCTTAAATGTGATAAAAGTTTTCTTTAAATGATGGTAATTTTCATTTTTGGGTGAACTATAACTTTAAATAATTTATGTATGTATGTACATATGTATTGAATTTTTCTGAAATTCTTTTATTCTGTCAGCATGGTGATGTTCTCCCCCTGAAGATTGTCACCTACGCCACAGTCTCCGCCTCTCTACTGGCACTCCTCCTCACCTTCATCCTGCTGGCTATCCTACACAAACTACGCCCTAACCTTCACAGGATCCACAAGAACCTGGTGGCTGCCTTGTTCTTCTCTGAGCTGGTCTTCCTTATTGGAATCAACCAGACTGACAATCCGGTGAGGGGCTCATATAACTGTGCAACCAGCATGGGTCTAAAAGTGGAAATAGCTAAATAATGTAAAATGTAAGTTAGAAGGAACTCAAAAGACCTCCCATAAAATTACAAGACTAAAATTATGGGTTTGATCTTTCATCAAGTTAAATCACAAGTGAGCTTTTCAATGTCAAATGTGGTTTTGGGTTTGCTCATCGAGAGAGTCTCATGTTGTCATTTCCCTTTCAGCAATATACAGAATTTTTGATTCCCATTCTCAAATTCCACTAATTACTTTCTTAAGTCTGTAATTAACAACTGCATATACTTGAGGTTACTTTGACAAATGGCTGTGATTACTATGAGGTGGATTTTATTTTGGGTATTTGTCATCCTTTACTGAGTAGGGAAAAGCTTTAATGGTTTAAATTTATTTATATGTGGTTTGACACTTCTTCAGAACTTTAGATTACACCAGATAACATCTTTCTGTACTTAAGATTTTTATACCGATACTGCAATTGCTTTATTAGCATGTGAAATAACACTGAACATAATGTATTTTGTATTTATGAATATTTTGCTCGTTTAATGTTGAAATTCCATATTTCCCAGCTGGTTTTCTCATGGAGGCATGTTGTGACTGGTGCCTGCTAGTACTTGGTTTTGGTTTAGATTTACACTGACACACTTTCACATTAGCCTATTGTAATAAATGTGAGGTCTGACTACATGTTGGACACACTGTTTAAGTCTAGCTCACTAAAGAATGCATCCCTATCTTTTCTAATATTTCAATACAAAGTGGTCGAATTTCACACAACGTCAAGAACATAAATGTAAAGTGGCGGATGTTTAGACTAAGAGGGAAAAAAGTAGATGCTATTTACAGAAGTGTAATGGAAATGATTTTCTTTCTTCTGTTGTTTTGATGTAATGTAAAAATTTTATTTTGAAGAATGTTGGTAACCATACAGTTTGACGTCCATAGTATTTTATCTCCATACTGTGAAAGCATTGTAACTACCAGCAACGTTTTGGTTCCCAAAATTCTTAAAAAACATCTTTTGAGATGTTTCAACAGAAGTAAGAAACTCAACTTGAGTGTGAGTAAATAATGACAGAGTTTAAATTTTTGGGTGTCCTATCCCTTTAAATGGTCATGGGAGTGTTTGATATGTTGCCTTTCAATTCATTCATTAATTTATATGTTTTAATTAATAATTTTTTTTAATGTTCATTATTTACATCTAACTTTTCTGCTATTATACTTTTTCTAAATATACTGTATTACAGTTATAATTAAACAATGTAAAACCCAAAAAAAGCAAAGCCTCTCAGTTACATATGTAACCCTTATTCCCTGAATGAGGGAACAAAGATGTCACACAACGTCAAGAGCATATGATGACCGACAAATTAAGATCTTGCTTAGAGAGACCAATACACTTTGAGAGTAAACTAAACGAGCCAATGCACACTGGCATGCGATGATTGAATCCAGCTGCCACTGATCGCAGTGGGAGTATAAAGGCTGATTTTATACTTCTGCGTCGGACCTACACCGTAGCCTTTACGCTGTAGGCTATGCGTCAGTTTTCATTTATATATCTGCGTCGTTGTCCACATTTACGTGCAGTACACATGCAGACCGCTTGTCTGCAGTGTCCACAGGCATTGTTGCTGGTGTATCCTGCAGTACCAAGACAAAATCCAAAGAAGAAGCGTCTCGTTGAAGATGTATTAAAGTTGTGACGGCACCAAATAAATATCAAATCATTATTTAAAACTACAAAAAGGAGACAACAACGGAACAGGAGAACATGGCATTCTTTCAATCAATCAATCAATCACCTTTATTTATATAGTGCTTTAAACAAAATACATTGCGTCAAAGCACTGAACAACATTCATTTGGAAAACAGTGTCTCAATAATGCAAAATGATAGTTAAAGGCAGTTCATCATTGAATTCAGTTATGTCATCTCTGTTCAGTTTAAATAGTGTCTGTTTTTATTTGCAATCAAGTCAATGATATCGCTGTAGATGAAGTGACCCCAACTAAGCAAGCCAGAGGCGACAGCGGCAAGGAACCGAAACTCCATCGGCGACAGAATGGAGAAAAAAACCTTGGGAGAAACCAGGCTCAGTTGGGGGGCCAGTTCTCCTCTGACCAGACGAAACCAGTAGTTCAATTCCAGGCTGCAGCAAAGTCATCTGTTTCCTGTGGTCTTGTCCTGGTGCTCCTCTGAGACAAGGTCTTTACAGGGGATCTGTATCTGGGGCTCTAGTTGTCCTGGTCTCCGCTGTCTTTCAGGGCAGTAGAGGTCCTTTCTAGGTGCTGATCCACCATCTGGTCTGGATACGTACTGGATCCGGGTGACTGCAGTGACCCTCTGATCTGGACACAGACTGGATCTGGTGGCCACGGTGACCTCGGAACAAGAGAGAAACAGACAAATATTAGCGTAGATGCCATTCTTCTAATGATGTAGAAAGTACGTTGTTATGTGAAGTGTTTCCGGTTCCGGTTTACCTAATTAATGCAGCCTAAAAATCCTTTAACGGATTTGGATATTAAAAGCATATTAGTACGTTATGTGTATGCCAGGTTAAAGAGATGGGTCTTTAATCTAGATTTAAACTGCAAGAGTGTGTCTGCCTCCCGAACAATGTTAGATAGGTTATTCCAGAGTTTAGGCGCCAAATAGGAAAAGGATCTGCCGCCCGCAGTTGATTTTGATATTCTAGGTATGAGTTTTGAGAACGTAGCGGACGTAGAGGAGTATAATGTAAAAGGAGCTCATTCAAATACTGAGGTGCTAAACCATTCAGGGCTTTATAAGTAATAAGCAATATTTTAAAATCTATACGATGTTTGATAGGGAGCCAGTGCAGTGTGGACAGGACCGGGCTAATATGGTCATACTTCCTGGTTCTAGTAAGAACTCTTGCTGCTGCATTTTGGACTAGCTGTAGTTTGTTTACCAAGCGTGCAGAACAACCACCCAATAAAGCATTACAATAGTCTAACCTTGAAGTCATAAATGCATGGATTAACATTTCTGCATTTGACATTGAGAGCATAGGCCGTAATTTAGATATATTTTTGAGATGGAAAAATGCAGTTTTACAAATGCTAGAAATGTTGCTTTCTAAGGAAAGATTGCGATCAAGTAGAACACCTAGGTTCCTAACTGATGACGAAGAATTGACAGAGCAACCATCAAGTCTTAGACAGTGTTCTAGGTTATTACAAGCAGAGTTTTTAGTCTGTTTTTTCTGAATTTAGCAGTAAGAAATTACTCGTCATCCAATTTTTTATATCGACTATGCATTCCATTAGTTTTTCAAATTGGTGTGTTTCACCGGGCTGCGAGGAAATATAGAGCTGAGTATCATCAGCATAACAGTGAAAGCTAACACCATGTTTCCTGATGATATCTCCCAAGGGTAACATATAAAGCGTGAAGAGTAGTGGCCCTAGTACTGAGCCTTGAGGTACTCCATACTGCACTTGTGATCGATATGATACATCTTCATTCACTGCTACGAACTGATGGTGGTCATATAAGTACGATTTAAACCATGCTAATGCACTTCCACTGATGCCAACAAAGTGTTCAAGTCTATGCAAAAGAATGTTGTGGTCAATTGTGTCAAACGCAGCACTAAGATCCAATAAAACTAATAGAGAGGTACACCCACGATCAGATGATAAGAGCAGATCATTTGTAACTCTAAGGAGAGCAGTTTCAGTACTATGATACGGTCTAAATCCTGACTGGAAATCCTCACATATACCATTTTTCTCTAAGAAGGAATATAATTGTGAGGATACCACCTTTTCTAGTATCTTGGACAGAAAAGGGAAATTCGAGATTGGTCTATAATTAACAAGTTCTCTGGGGTCAAGTTGTGGTTTTTTTATGAGAGGCTTAATAACAGCCAGTTTGAAGGTTTTGGGTACATATCCTAATGAAAATGAGGAATTAATAATAGTCAGAAGAGGACCTATGACTTCTGGAAGCACCTCTTTTAAGAGCTTAGATGGTATAGGGTCTAACATACATGTTGTTGGTTTAGATGATTTAACAAGTTTATACAATTCTTCCTCTCCTATAGTAGAGAATGAGTGGAACTGTTCCTCAGGGGGTCTATAGTGCACTGTCTGATGTGATACTGTAGCTGACGGCTGAATGGTTGCAATTTTATCTCTAATAGTATCGATTTTAGAAGTAAAGTAGTTCATAAAGTCATTACTGTTGTGGTGTTGGGAAATGTCAACACTTGTTGAGGCTTTATTTTCGTTAATTTAGCCACTGTATTGAATAAATACCTGGGGTTATGTTTGTTTTCTTCTAAAAGAGAAGAAAAATAATCAGATCTAGCAGTTTTTAATGCTTTTCTATAGGATATGCTACTTTCCCGCCAAGCAATACAAAATACCTCTAGTTTTGTTTTCCTCCAGCTGCGCTCCATTTTTCGGGCTGCTCTCTTTAGGGTGCGAGTATGCTCATTATACCATGGTGTCAAACTGTTTTCCTTAACCTTCCTTAAGCGTAAAGGAGCAACTGTATTTAAAGTGCTAGAAAAGAAAGAGTCCATAGTTTCTGTTACATCATGAAGTTGTTCTGAGGTTTTGGATATGCTAAGGAATTCGGATACATCAGGAAGATAACTTAAAAAGCAGTCTCTTGTGGTAGAAGTGATGGTTCTTCGATACTTGTAACAAGAAGTGGAATTTACAATTTTGGCTATATGAATTTTACACAGAACTAAATAATGATCTGAGATATCATCACTTGGCTGAATAATTTCAACACTATCAACATCAATTCCATGTGACAGTATTAAATCTAGAGTATGATTTCGACAATGAGTAGGTCCTGAAACATGTTGTCTAACACCAATAGAGTTCAGAATGTCTATAAATGCTGATCCCAATGCATCTTTTTCATTATCGACATGGATATTAAAATCCCCAACTATTAAAACTTTATCTGCAGCCAGAACTAACTCGGATGTAAAATCACCAAACTCTTTAATAAAGTCTGTATGGTGCCCTGGTGGCCTGTATACAGTAGCCAGTACAAACATAACAGGGGATTTATCATTAACATTGGTTTCTCTGGATAATGTTATATGAAGCACCATTACTTCAAACGAGTTATACTTGAAGCCTGCCCTCTGAGAGATCCTGAAAACGTTGTTATAAATTGAAGCAACTCCTCCCCCTTTGCCTTTTAGACGCGGCTCGTGTTTATAACAATAATCTTGGGGGGTGGACTCATTTAAAATAATGTAATCATCAGGTTTTAGCCAGGTTTCTGTCAAACAGAGCACATCTATATTATGATCAGTTATCATATTATTTACAAAAAGTGTTTTCGTAGAAATGGATCTGATATTCAATAAGCCAAGCTTTATCATTTGTTTATCCATATTGCATTTGTGTTTTATTTGTTGAACCTCAATTAAATTGTTAACCTTAACTACTTGGTTTGGATGTTTTTTGTATTTTCTAGTTTGGGGAACAGACACAGTCTCTATAGTGTGATATCTAGGTGAAAGAGTCTCTATGTGCTGAGAATTAACTGACCTCTGTGACGGGAGGCAGCTAGCAGACGGTCGGTTTAGCCAGTCTGTCTGCTTCCTGACCTGGGCCCCAGTTAGTCAAGTATAAACACTAAGACTATGTGCCATATTTCTAGACAGAAGAGCAGCACCACCCCAGGAGGGATGAAGACCATCTCTTTTAAACAGGTCAGGTCTGCCCCAAAAGCTCGTCCAATTGTCTATGAAACCTATGTTATTCTGTGGGCACCACTTAGACATCCAGCCATTGAGTGATGACAATCTGCTATGCATCTCGTCACCAAGGTAAGCAGGGAGGGGACCAGAGCATATTACAGTGTCTGACATCGTGCTTGCAAGTTCACACACCTCTTTAAAGTTGATACTGATGTATAATGCTATGTAGTTTAATAAATTTACATTTACATTTACATTTATTCATTTAGCAGACGCTTTTATCCAAAGCGACTTACAGATGAAGACAGTGGAAGCAATCAAAAACAACAAAAAGAGCAATGATATATAAGTGCTATAACAAGTCTCAGTTAGGTTAACACAGTACACGTGGCATGGGATTTTAAATAATATAATAAATAAAAAGAAAACAGAAAAAAAGAAGCTAGCAAGCTAGTTAGAGGTCTTTACACACACACACACACACACACATATATATAATTGCATAATAAATGAAAAGAAAATAGAATACAAAAAGATTAGAAAGGTAGTTAGATTGTTTTAAGAATAGAATTAGATTAGTGAGTGTTAAAGTTAGAGGGTCAAATAAGGATGGAAGAGATGTGTTTTAAGCCGATTCTTGAAGTCGCTAAGGACTCAGCTGCTCGGATTGAGTTGGGGAGGTCATTCCACCAGGAGGGAACATTTAATTTAAAAGTCTGTAAAAGTGACTTTGTGCTTCTTTGAGATGGCACAATCAAGTGAAGTTCACTTGCAGAACGCAAGCTTCTAGAGGGCACATAAGTCTGAAGTAACAAATTTAGGTAAATGGGTGCAGAGCCAGCGGTAGTTTTGTAGGCAAACATCAATGCCTTGAATTTTATGTGAGCAGCTACTGGAATCCAGTGCAAATTGATAAACAGAGGTGTGATGTGTATTCTTTTTGGCTCATTAAAAATTAATCTTGCTGCCACGTTCTGAATTAATTGTAAAGGTTTGATAGAATTGGCTGAAAGACCTGCCAAGAGGGCATTGCAATAGTCCAGTCTGGACAGAACAAGAGCTTGAACAAGAAGTTGTGCAGCATGTTCTGAAAGAAAGGGCTTGATCTTCTTGATGTTGAATAAAGCAAATCTGCAGGATCGACAAAATGAAAAGACACTTGTTCTTTGTTTTGTTTTATTTTATATAAGAAGGTGTAACATAAAGTGCACATAAACACACAAAACTCAAGTACATATGGAGGGAGGGGTTCTAGCAGACCAATCACAGTGCTTGCAGTCTGTGTGGAATTGACGCGCTGTTATATTTTTGGAGAGGTGCTTGTCAGGCTATGGTATAGGCTACGGTTTAGGATGTGCATCTATTTGTAGACCATGACATAGGTTTGACGCTGAAGTATAAATCAGCCAGGCAGCAGGTACAATGCATACTCAGGTTTTCACTGAGGAGCCGAGCCACTCAGTGGTGGTACAGCAGCTGTGGCGACAGGACGTGACATCTCCATTCCCTCCTTCAGGGAACGAGGGGTTACATATGTAACTGATATATTTTTCATCAGTCGGTCACTCTTGAAGTCACTTCAGTAATGACTGATGAATTGGGATCACTACCAAAATGCCATGGATGCTGCCCCTTCCAGTGTCCTGTGTGAGCGTCCTGCACCCCCTTTTCGCCGTAGACCGGGGGGTCACCACTAGAAGACCAGTCACTGTTTGTCGTAGCACTACCCATTAATGCGATTGGATAAAACTGGGAAAACTTAACCGTTCCAGTTGGAACAGGAACATTTCTGAAGTATGAAAAACCATTTAGGGGTGCATATGGAAGATTAGAGGTGATTATAACCCACTTGGAAATGGCAGAAGTGTATATATATATATATATATATATATATATATATATATATATATATATATATATATATATATATATATATATATATATATATATATAGTATGGGATCCACTCAGGTCTCTAAATATGGAACCCAGCCCTTTACCGGTTTTCACAGATTCATTGAGTGAGGGCCTGGCGCTGGACATTTTGCCACGTCTGGGTGCTGAGGGAATGGAGGAACTACCATACAGACTCTCTGGAGCGGTTAAGCAAGCCGACACTAAACCGGGGCCTCTCAGTGCTTCTAGCCATTTGAGGTGAGAACACAGGAGGACACCGGCTCCACAATAAGCCTATAGAGCCCACTATAAGCCCACTTGAGCGAGCTCGCAATCTGAGTGGGCAGGGCACACCTATCCACCCACTATCCAGTGGGCCATCCTCTGCTTAGAGATGGCATTCCCTTTCTGCCGGCCTCAATAACAGATAAGGAGCTGATCTGAGGTCCTGAACCTTTGTGTTCGGTCTACGTACCATCTCAAGTCTCGGACGGTAAAAAGCAAAGTTAATCCTTGGTCTGCATCCCCCAGGGGCTTCACTTGAGGTTCAATACCTGATCCCTGAAGGGGGTAGCAGGAAGCTTGGGCATGTAGCCGGGCTGGGGCCTCAGGATCTTCTGGGCCCCATGGAAACATGATTCGTCAGAATCTATCTATCTATCCTTTTAATTTTAGGTTGAACTATAACCCAGACATGTTTTAATTAGATTTGGTAGATTGTTTGTGTTGTATACTAACGATTTTTCTCTACCTTTCTAGTTTGTGTGCACAGTGATAGCCATCCTTCTTCACTACTTCTACATGTGTACATTCGCCTGGACATTTGTGGAGGGTTTGCACATTTACCGTATGCTCACTGAAGTCAGAAACATCAACCATGGACAAATGCGCTTCTACTACGCCATTGGCTGGGGGATACCTGCTATTATTACAGGTGAGACACACACACAAACCCTCTCCAGTCTTTTCACTAATTACTATTTCATGTACATACATTTCACCCGCCCCAGCATCTTTGCAAGTTTGTATTTGTATGCTCATGTACTCAGTGTAAGTCCACTGTGTCAACACAGATACAGATACACAATAGACTATTAGAAATGTTTGTAAACCAGCACACACATGCATTCATATAATCGTGCTTGGACTCGCCCCTTCTTTTGGATGGTGTGTGTGATCCCTGTGGGAAAAAGACAGGATGCCAGTGTCTTCATATTACTAGCTCTCGCGCTCTTGCTCGTTCTTTTTTCTTTCTTTCTCTGTTTTCTCTACAAGGGCTCTGCTCTCCATAATGGGTGTCAGTTTCTGCACTGGCACATGCAAAAAAAAAAGCAGTGAAAAAGCCCTTATCTTACAGATAATAGAGGCTGACCTGACTTCTCTCTGCTCCTCCCAGCTTAATGAATGGCTGTCTGCTTTCTTTACTCCATTCTATAATGAATTGCTCATACTCCGGGTTTGGGATATTAACAAACTTCAGTGTGTAATTCATCCTGCTCTGTTTTGCTTAAAGAGGAGAGATATGCTTGTACTTTTCTGAGTGATCATACTAACTGCATCTATCACTCACACAGTAATGGTACCTACAACTTAGAGCACATTAGCAACCACCTAGAATATCATAACAACTCCCTAGCAACCCCTCATTCAAAACAGCAGCAGTGTAAAAAGAAATGGATCCTATGTAAAAAAAAAAAAAAAAAAATGGATCCTATGTAACCACCTAGCAACACCCTATCAACCAACTTGAACACTGTCACTTAGAGGGATGTTTATTTTTGTTAACCTTTTAATGCTTTTCTATAGTATTAAGCTTCAAATGTCAAATAAACATCAGATTGGTTTCTTCTGTAAATTAAATTTAAAAAAAGAAAATATGAAAGGGATTATAATGTACTAAAACTTAAACAATGGAAAACCTCTTAAGATAACATGCAGAAAGAAAGAAAAACATATCTTAAGCATGCAGAATATGAAAAGTGGACTGTGAACGATTATGTAATTGTGGCATCCATAATTATAATTCCGATTAGAAATTATATTAATTGTGCAGCCCTAACTTGAACTTACATCAGTGTGATTTAAAAACTACATAAAATGACAACCATCTTTGGGGATTTTTTTTTTTTCTTTTTTGAAGTGTTTCATATCCCGTTAGATTACATGGAAAGGGCGGGGTTTATGACCTATACTGGGTCCAGCAACCTGGGGGCGATCAAAACATTTTGGCTTGATTCTTCAGGAGTTGTACAGCACAGTTGGTCAGAATACCTTAGCAAGCAGCTACAGTAGCAATGCAGTAGCAGTGTTAAAAACAACTCCAAACTACAGTACCTCAACAGCATAGCAACAAGTTAAAAACACATTGGAAACCACTCAGCAACACTCCAAAAATTACCCCAGAACATCCGGACAAGTATATAACAATGCCCTGCAACCACCTACAACAGCATGTTTTCTGAAGATGATGTAAAAGTCATGTTGATGCTTGTGTCTATCAGGTCTGGCTGTGGGTTTGGATCCTCAGGGATATGGGAACCCTGACTTCTGCTGGCTGTCTGTACATGACACCCTCATCTGGAGTTTCGCGGGACCCATCGCTGTAGTGGTGCTAGTAAGTCCATCTACTTTGTTCTTCATTCTGATTGTTCTCATTCCATTCTCCATACTTAGTAATCAAATGCCAAAAACAATCTCTTTAACAGGTCAACATCATAATCTTTGTGCTGGCGGCGAAGGCGTCATGTGGCCGTAGGCAGTTTTCCTATGAGAAGTCTGGAGTCATGTAAGACATTGTAATTCTGTCCCTTGGGAGCATTTTTTGAGGAATGATTTATTAAATAGTACTCATTGTGATTTTTTTCCATGTGTTCCAGTCCTGCTCTGCGAATGGCCTTTCTGCTACTGTTGCTCATTAGTGCCACCTGGCTGCTGGGTTTAATGGCTGTTAACAGTGATGTCATGACCTTCCACTACCTGTTTGCCATCTTCAGCTGTCTGCAGGTAATGTTATACTATTCTTGACCTCAGTTTGCTGTTACATTGTTCCATACTTACATACATAGTTTGGTAAACTATACCTTTAATATTAATAATAACTATGATATTTAATGTAAATAATACTAAAATTACAATTTCCTGTTTGTTTTACAGGGCATGTTCAATAAAGAGGTGAGGAAAAATCTGAAAAATTTATTCACAGGGAAGAAACCATTACCTGATGAGACCAGCACCACACGCATCGCCCTACTGACGGTAAATTAATGTTACACCTTTGCATTATTAAATATTTATACAATAATTGTCCATCACAGGTCTGGAAATAGCAGTTAGGCTCAGTTTAAATGTCAGTTAATCTTGTAGCAAATAAATGAAGGAAGTCATTTAAGTAATTTGCAAGCCATAAGAAGGTAATTTCACGTAATTTGGCATCAAAGGATGTAATTCGCTGTGAAGTGGTCTAGTATTTGGAAATGTATTATTTTGCTTGATTTACAGTACTGTGCTCTTTTTTTTTTGTCCTAAGCGCACACTGAACTGTAATAACACATACATGGAGGACGACATACTATATCGCTCGGCCATTGGCGAATCAACGGTGTCTCTGGAGAGCACAGTCAGGTTAGCCAAGAGTCACAGCAGCTACCTTACTTAGGCTACGTTCACACTGCAGGCTGAAACGACCCAATTCCGATTTTTTTGCCCCTATGCGACCTGTATCTGATCTTTTCATGACAGTCTGAACGACACAGATCCGATCTTTTCAAATGTGACCCTGGCCACTTGGGTATGTGGTCCTGAATCTGATACGTATCCGATCTTTTGAAATGCCACCTCCGTCTGAACGGCCAGGCCACATGTATCCGACCCGTACGTCATTGATATGCTACAAACCTCATAATTCTGCGTTGAAGTAGGTGGGAATGAGAAGAGCCAGCCACTCACATCAGTATCCCACCACTCCTTTCTGTGACTCCAAACCCACACGTTTCTATGTACCGACATTGCTAACACTGCTCCACAAAACGCCATGGCCAAAAACCCTGCTCTCCTCCTCCTTTTTAATTTTCTTCTTAAAACGAGAAGATTGTAATTGTGCTGGCTCCGTTGGGAAAATAATTTTAATATTGCAAAAAGAGCTCCGCTGTTGACTACACTGTTGTTGACATCCATGTTTAACGTTAAGTACTTCCGCAAACGAGTGACGTTGTTGACCGTTGAGTACTCTTCTGCGCATGCAGGTCACTTCTGGGTCATTTCACGTTCACACAGGAGATCACAAAAGGTCGCATTTATTTGGAAATGTGAACGGCCTTGCAAAAAAATTAAATTTTTCCAAAAAATCAGAATTGGGCATTAAGCCCTGCAGTGTGAACATAGCCTTACATGCACAGGTAACGTGCTACTGCTGGGGCAAGGTGCCACGCTCTCATTATGTAACATTTCACTTTCACTCATCCTACTTGACTTCTTTCAAGAATGTTATAGCACTTTAACTAATTTCTTCTTAATTTCTTCATGCGCATGTATGCATTGTTTCTGCTTTGCTTTTAACAGTGCTGCGATAATGTACACAAACTCTAAAACACAGTCATTCGTGCATTCCCATGAATGTTGTGTAAGCTTATTTATTGTATACACTGAAGGCAACCTTATGACCTCTGTGCATGCTCTGTTTATAGATTCAGTCCATTAGTAATTTTCAAAGCACTTATCCTTATGTGTAAATAATTGTGAATTTGGTTAAAGGATACAGAATTATGGTAATATGATGTATGCTTGTACATTATGATATATTATGATTTCTGTGAGCACAAATCGCCCTGCATGTTTGTTGTTTGTGTAGCATAATAGCAGAATGACCTACTAATTAGCTCACAGTATGACCCATGTTGTTATTCTTAAACTAAGACTAAAACTATTGAAAATAATTTGGCAAATTAAATAAAGCTTAATTAAATATACAGTAATATACTGCAGAACTTTAAACAAATTAGAAGTAAAACTAAATTGAAATATTTAACAAACAAAAACTAATAAAAATGACAAAATCACATACATTACTGAAACTTAATGTTCAAAATAAATTAACAGATAATTCAAAATATTCAAAAATACTATAATAGTATATAAATAATGCTAAAACAACACTGAGTAGGACTGGGAAATATAGATTAACTTAAATGGTCTGTAACACCGTCACTTTGAGGTACGATATCTATATCAGTAAGATCGATTCCATGCAATATAATTAAATCTAGTGTATGATTAAAACGATGAGTGGGCCCGGTCACATTTTGCTTGAATCCAAAGGAGTTATTTAGGTCAGTAAATGCAAGTCCTAATGTATCATTTGTATTATCAACGTGAATATTTAAAGCTCCCATGATTAGCGCTGTATCAACTGTAACCAGAAGGTCTGGGAGGAAATCTGCAAATTCTTTTAAGAATTCTGTATACGGCCCTGGTGGTCTATACAAAGTAGCCATATCAAGAGATACAATAGATTTATTTTGCATATCTGACAGTGTAACATTAAGCAGAAGTATTGAGTTAACCCTTTAACTGCCGCTCGACCAAATGGTTAAGCACATTTTGAGTCACTATATTTTATTGAGAGGAGTACCTAACTTAATTCAAGCTGATTGAGCCATCTCTACCATGTGGTAGAGGTATGTTAAGCCAAAAAAAATCAACAGCATTTGTCACAACACTTCTTCTTTGATGGATGTCAGAGAGAAAGAAATCACTCCTGCCATGTAAACTATTTTGGGTGAAATTTTGCAAGGTAAGCATATTTTTTTGACATATTACACTGTAAGAGCCCTAACTTTACAAAATTGTTTTACTTGGTGCCATGAAAAAACTTTAGTATGTTTTCAATAATTTTTCAAAAACGTGCTCAACCAAATGGTTGATTTGTCACTTTATGGTAAACGTAGAAAAGCTAAGCTAATGTTTTAAAAATTATGGGACGTGTTGGAAAAAAATACATTGAGTGTGGTAACTAATGACATAAGGAGATAAGAAATGCAAACAAAAAATGCTTTTTTCTTGGTGGGGCAGTTAAAGGGTTAAACCTGTATCCTGTTTTATGGGTAACATTGAGAATATTACTATATATTGTTGCAACACCTCCACCACGACCAGTCTGACGGCGCTCATGCTTATAACAGTAGTTTGGTGGATTAGACTCATAATAATAATTCAGTTGAATATTTACTAAAATAAGCTACAGGAAGCATGATATTTAACCTCTTAATTTCTTACTATAGTATAACAGTACATGGTAAAATGGAATATGTACATATATTACATACATTTAGATACATATTTACATAAGTTTTACTCAGACATTTTAAAGTGAGCAAATGACATTGGGGGGACCTGTTATGATCGGAATCCAAGAAACACAGGAGACGAGAGATCCAATCGCACTGTGGGTTTTAATGGGTAATCCAAATCAGCAACCAACAAGAAGGGGTCAAAACCAGAAATCAATCCAAACAAACAAACACTAGGGATAGGAACAGGAACAGGAATAGTAACTTGAACAGGAAACTCGGAAGACGAGAAAACTCGGAAGGCGAGGAAACTGGGTGACGGAATGAAAGGACTCCATGAAGACAACAGTAAATAGGCAGGGTAATGACTATCAAGTGAAGACACCTGAGTGCAATTAACAGGAGTGCAATTACTGTGATGAAGGCTTTGTGGGAATTATAGTGACTATGGTGAGGTGCCTATGTGAGACCACTAGTGGAGACTCAGGGAAAAAGAGACCAGACAGCGTGACCTCCTCCACAGAGCAGCTACCAGATGCTCCACCCGAAAACACAAGAAGAGACCAAGGAACAAAGAGACTAGGAGGGAGGTGGAGCGGCGGAGGACCAGGGGGAGGGACGGAGGGCCAGGTAAAATGGGGAAACAGAGACAAGAAGTGCAAAAAACAACAACAAGGAGCCCAGGAGGGAGGTGGACCGGCGGAGGATCAGGGAGAGAGACAGAGGGCCAGGTCCATAGAGGGAAACAGAGACAAGAAGAGCAAAAAAACAAACAACAACAAAACACAAGTCCAGCAAGGAACATAAAGTTCCGTGGCCCAGGGGCGAACCGACAGAGCTAGAATCCAGAGAGGAGCAAGGTGGAATTGGACCCATGCGGTTGAGACAGAAGCCCACCAGGGCGGCGCAGCAGACCACCGAATCCGTGCGGTTGAGACAGAAGCCCACCCGGACGGAGCAGAAGACCACAACATTGCCCTCTTGGCGGAGGGTGGTTAATTTTATATATTTCGCCCTCCGCTCTACCATACTGGCTGGGGAATGGGAATGAAGTCCCACACCACTGGATCTCGACATGGATGGAGTCCTTCTGTTATGACAACAGAAAAAGACCAGTTAATATAGGCAGGGTAATGACTATGAAGTGAAGACACCTGAGTGCAATTAACAGGAGTGCAATTACTGTGATGAAGGAACAAGGCTTTGTGGAAATTGTAGTGCCTATGGTGAGGTGCCTATGGGGAAGTGAGACCACTAGTGGAGACTCAGGGAAACAGAGACCAGACAGCGTGAAAGGACCCACATGATCATTTTTTAGGGAACAAATTTTGGATTAATTTTTTTGACAGGAGGAACTGATTGGTGGATTAAAAAAAAGACATTTTAAAATATATTAAAATAGAAAACAGCTATTTTAAATGGTATTAATATTTCAACAATATTACTGTTTCTGCTGTAATTTGATTAAATAAATACAATATTGCACAGCATATAAGAGACTTCTACTTTTGAAAGGTTGTGTAGAATTTAAATATTCGATACCACTATTGAATAGATAGCATGCCTGCTATTAACATATTGGCTATTTATTAGTACATATAAAGCACATATTTTGCATGACAATATTCTACATCCCAGTACCCAAACTTCACAACTACCTTACAATAAACAAGCAGCAAATTAGAATTGGACCTTAAAATAAACTGTGACCAAATATTCAATATACAGGCTAGTCATATTGTTCAGAAGGAATTTCACAACTTCATACAATTTTATGAAGCTAAACCTCTAGACAACAAGAATTTAAGCCAGTCGACATGAACTGATAAGAAGTGAGTCATATGTGGTGTTTTTCTTTTTTTTTCTTTTTTTTTTTTGTTGTTGTTTTTTCACTGGAATCTAATCTCATTGCAACTGCATATGTCTTGTATATCTCTCATTCTCCTGCTTTCAATCCTGAACAGGTATGAATTGGGTCAGAAACCCAGTGTTTCATCTGTAAATGCTAAAGCTAGACAGACTGACAGCTCACTCTTCTGTAATGGCACTAAAGCAGATGGTAAGAAAAACTTGAAAAACTTTTCCATGCCAGCACTAATAATGTATATTTACTGCCTGTTATCCACATGTAGACAAACGTGATGTAGTCTGACATCTATATTTTTTAACTGTCACCTCAAACAATTTGTTGACATAAATTTGTGTTTATTTAGACTCAGATTCAGACAGCGAGATCTCCGTGGATGAACACAGCAGCTCATATGCCTCCTCTCACTCATCTGACAGTGAGGACGAGGACATGGACATGAAGCCTAAGTGGAATAATGAGAGACAACCAGTACACAGCACGCCAAAGGGTACAAAAGAAAGTATTTATCCTTCAGAATTGCATTCATATATGGAAATTTGAAACTGGGGAATGTATTCACAAGTTATTAAAGTGTCAGTAAACATTAACCCCTTCCATATTTTAGTGGACTCTGTGTCTAATCATGTCAAGCCTTTCTGGCCGACTGAAGCCATGACAGCCAGTGACAGTGAAGATCCCGTAGGAGCAGAGAGACTGAGAGTGGAGACTAAAGTTAACGTGGAGCTTCATCAGGAAAATAAACTTAATCACACTGGAGAGACCACTCAGGATAAAGACCATCCACCACCCTCCATCCAAGCCAACAGCAACCACCAGCCTGAACAGAGGAAGGGTGAGAGTGGGAAATAAACATACATTAATTCATCATCATAATTCATCAAAACAATACAAAATATATTAATTTGTTGAGATCCCCAACTAAAAGGAGGTAGTTGATTAAATCCTAATTAGATTGTATTTTTTATCACTTTAAATTTAGCTAATGTTTTAGTTTTAGTTTATTTATTTAGTATGTAAGGATTTTCATAGTCGAATCAGAATTTTCGAATCTTGCTGATATGCGACTAATAGTCGAACATTCCACCACGTCCAGCTGCCAAGGTCTCAACAGGGTCTACAGTACAGACACTCTGGAGCAGTTTAAGCAAGCCGACACAAACCGGGGCCTCTCAGTGCCACTACCTGTACATGAAGGCTATAGAACCCAGCTAACGTGTTAGGGGTCGCCCAGCCCGCAGCTCTACAAATATCTGTCAGCGAGGTGCCACGAGCCAGCGCCCAGGAGAATGAAACACTTCTAGTTGAGTGAGCTCGCAACCTGAACGGGCACGGCACACCCTGAGCCTGATAAGCCAGGGTTATGGCATCCACAATCCAGTGGGCCATCCTCTGCTTAGAGGAGGGCACTCCCCTTCTACCGGCCTCAGTAAAAGACAAAGAGCTGGTCTGAGGTCCTGAAGCTTCATGTCCGGTCTACGTAGCATCTCAATTCTTGGACAGGACAGAGCAAAGCAAGGGCTGGGTCTGCCTTCTCTAGGGGCAGTGCTTGCAGGTTCACCACTTGGTCTTTGAAGGGTGTAGTGGGAACCTTGGGCACGTAGCCAGTAGATCAGTAGATCCTTCCTCAGAGGAATCGGCCAAGGAGGGGCTGTCACGAGGAGCACTAGTTCAGGGATGTGCCACTGCAGCTGCGGGCCCATCCAAAACCCTGAGACTGCATGCCGGTCATACGTGGCCCCCCGCCAGTGGTGGAGGCATCCGTGTAAACCACAGCATGCCTGGGGATCTGCTCTAGGGGCACCCCTGCCCGGAGAAACGCAAGATCTGACCACAGTGTGAGGGTTTGGCAACAGGCCGGTGTAACTTGGACCCGGTGAGTGCCACACTTCCACGCCCACCTCGGGACTCGGCAATAAAGCTAGTGCTGGAGTGGTCTCAAATGTAACAGGCCGAGCAGTGTAAGTGCCGCCATATGCCCCAGGAGCTTCTGAAAAAGTTTCAGTTGGACCGCTGTCCTGCCTTGAACATATTCTAGCAGGCTAGCACTGACCACGCCCATTCCTCTGTGAGGCGTGCTGTCTGTTCGACTGAATCCAACTCCATACAGAGAAAAGAGATCCTCTGCCTCAGCAAGAGTTTGCTCCTTTCCCAGTTGACCCGTAGGCCCAACAGGCTCAGGTGCCGGAGCACCAAATCCCTGTGCTCGCACGACTAAGGCGGAAGCAGTTTCACTGCCGGTCAGACCAGACGAGTGCCTACAGGCCCGGGAAGGAAGCACTGGGTCTCCACGCCAAGAGGAGGCGGACTTAGGACACAATTGCATCGCTACCACACGCTCCACCGACGGGATTCCCGAATACTCCTTCGCTGCACCGCCATCTAGGGTGGTGAGGAAGGAGGAGCCCACCGGTTGAGCAGAGCGAATTGAGCAGAGTGATACTAACACTCGGCTCTGAAGCGAAAAGCTGGTATGCATTGCACCTGCTGCCTTCTTATACTCACGCTGTTATCAGCGGCAGTTGGATGCAATAATTGCATGCCAGTATGCATTGGCTCATTTAGTTTACACTCGAAGTAGATTGGTCTATCGAAGCAATACCCCATTTTGTGTTGGTCACCGACGTGGCGTCGAGAGTGACCGTCTGTAAGGGAACTCATAATTTAATGTAGCTAGAATATGCTTCATTATTTATACAACATAACGTTAATATTAGGACTTATAAGACATCCTAAGGAGATAATCACTGTAGTACTACAATGAAGCGCTTGACTCAAAACCAAATGCATCTTACATCAGGTAAATAATATATTCACAATATATATATATATACCGGCTGAAATGTTTTGAAATCACTTGTACCCTACCTGTTTGAAATCCCTGCCACCAAGATACTCCTCTGTCGGTCACAGATTATGGAAAGTGAAACATAAATTTATAGGGGTGGTTGGATTTATTCACGCATTTTAAAATATTAATTTGAAGCTTTTATCATAATAGGCTGCATATTAACTTATTGTGAGAAAACCGTTTCTATATGCATAAACACAATTCAGCAGCAAATGAAGACCCCAGGATGGTGTTTTTCCCAAAACTTTTTACTTAGATTTCAGTTTAATAAGAAATAATTGAAGTCACAAAAATCACTGTTTACACAACTCACTTATATTACACTGCTTATTTATATCACATTCCTTACTTACATTACACTGCTTACTTAAAATACTCTCTTATATTACACTGCTCCCTACTATCCATATGCATCTTTGCTCTTTCATGTTTTTTCACCTTCTCAGAGAGATGATGAGTTTCAGTGACAATTGTAGTTGTCCATGCAAGTCCATTACGCTCTCGCAATGGAGTAAAATGCAGCGGTAAATTTAAGTTTATACGACTTATCCTTATTGCCATGATGAATGAATATCAATGACACAATAGATCTCCGCTGAGGCAACGTTCACCGTGATGTGGATCAAGTTCAGCTGACAAAAGCATAGCTGTCCCAGTCTCTCTGTTTTTTTGTGTGTGTTATTTTTTTTTCAAATTTGATAAAGGTATTAAAGTCGTTTTTCTTTTTGTTCTTGTTGTTAAAATTCAAAATAGTTTTTAAATATTATTGGATGTCACTGTTCCCTCCCTTTCCTTTGGTGGTGCGTCGCCCAATTGCCCTAATGGAGAAACCACCACTGTGTGTGTGTATATATATATATATATATATATATATATATATATACAGTACAGACCAAAAGTTTCGACACACCTTCTCATTCAAAGAGTTTTCTTTATTTCATGACTATGAAAATTGTAGATTCACACTGAAGTCATCAAAACTATGAATTAACACATGTGGAATTATATACAGAACAAAAAAGTGTGAAACAACTAAAAATATGTCATATTCTAGGTCAGTGGTTCCCAACGTTTTTCAACTCGCGGCCCACACAAGCACACATATATGTTTGCGCGGCCCACTTAAAAAAAATTAACTGACCCCGCTATTGTTGGGTTAATAACTTTGTACTCAGAAGCTAGATTGTTAGCTGTATTTATTGAATGAACTAGGGTTGTGTATTGCGATTCCTTTGTATTTATTGAGGCAGTGTCTCAGGTGTTTGCAGTGTGTATACAGTATGTGTATGCGGTCAGCAGCGAGAGCGCATAAATGTAACGTGAAAGCACATTCAAATAATGCACGAGCGCAAATCTCTCTGTTTGCACGGAGATTTCCTTTGCTCTGTCAGAAAACCAGACGTGCTTGCTCA